>NC_045980.1:36707306-36768216 GCF_010909765.2 Amblyraja radiata
TTGCATTGAAGTGAAATTAAATTCTGCAGAAACTGATTCAGCAAAAGCACTTGCATTGGAAGTTGTTGAAAGAGAAGCCTTGATGAATGATCTTGGGCTGGGCCTGCTTGTATTCATGTAGCGGTGTTCCCCAGCTGGGCTGGGCCTGTTTGTATTCATGTGTGTGAACAGCCTCCTCTCCTCACACCAAACGTCAGCCGTTGTGGATATTTCTAGTTACATAGACGCTGGGACAGTGACAAGTTGTCAGCCTGAACCTGTGGATGATGTTGCTTTGCCCCAGTCGACATCACTCACTTGCCATCCCATTGGGAATGCAAATTGAAAGATGTGATGCCCGTTCTGTATCTGTGGCAGCTGTGACTGTGCTAACGTCCCTGTCATTTGAAACACAGCCCTGTGAATTCTACAACTTAATTGTACTCTAAACATCGCTGACTTGATCTAAGTCTGGTAAATACCTGCATTCCTAGCCAACCTTGGCCCAATACTGATCGCTTGGGCAGTTTACACCCCAGCGGTATGAACATTGACTTCTCTAACTTCAAGTAGCCCTTGCTTTCCCTCTCTCTCCATCCCTCCCCCATCCTTGTTCTCCCACCAGCCTGACTGTCTCCGACTACATTTTATCTGTTTGCTTTGTTGTCAACTTCTCCCAACTTTCAACGATCTACTCTACACTTTCCTTGATCCTCATCTCTTTTGATGTCTCGTTTTCACACCTTACACTTCCTTATCTCTGTGTCTCCCCCTCCCCTGACTCTCAGTCTGAAGAAGGGTCTCGACCCGAAACGTCACCCATTTCTTCTCTCCAGAGATGCTGCCTGACCCGCTGAGTTACTCCAGCACTCTGTGAAACGTCACCTATCCATGTTCTCCACAGATGCTGCCTGACCCACTGAGTTATGGTGCAGCAGCATCTATGGAGCTAAGGAAATAGGCAACGTTTCGGGCCGAAACCCTTCTGGAAATAGGCAACGTTTCGGGCCGAAACCCGGAAGGGTTTCAGCCCGAAACGTTACCTATTTCCTTAGCTCCATAGATGCTGCTGCACCCGCTGAGTTACTCCAGCACTCTGTGAAACGTCACCTATCCATGTTCTCCACAGATGCTGCCTGACCCGCTGAGTTACTCCAGCACTCTGTATCTTTATTTGGAAACCAGCGTCTGCAGTTCCCTGTGTCTGCTACTTAAATGTATTACCGCTTACAATGTCTCTACTTATTCTAATGCGGTATTCTGAACAAATGTTATTTGCATTTGAATGAGTCAAAGTGCGAGCCCCTTTAACCCGCTCCCCAGCGAGTTTGTCTCCTGCCTTTTACAATTCACAGTGGAACACAAAGCTGCTGAACCCATAGAGGTGGGAATAGAATGCGAGCCCTCCAACACAGGGAGAGGCCGTTTGCCCTATTGTGCTGCTGACAGCTCTTTGTACGAGCTCTTCCATCAGTCCTCTCCTCTCTTCTCGTTACGCCGAAGTCTGTTTTGTTTTCAAGTATTCATCAATTCTCTCTGCATTTACATCAGAGCTTTCACTGCCTAGTTACGTGGACGTGCCTGATCTGGCCTCTGGTCCTTTTACTGAATATTATAAATCCACGTCCTCTGGTCGTTCAGCTCCCTGCCTCGAGGAATGGCCTCTCATCCATGACCCTCGTTCCCCCCACAGTCAGAAGAAGGGTCTGGGCACGAAATGTTACCTATCCATGTTCTCCACAGATGCTGCCTGACCCGCTGAGTTACTCCAGCACTCTGTGAAACGTCACCTATCCATGTTCTCCACAGATGCTGCCTGACCCACTGAGTTATGGTGCAGCAGCATCTATGGAGCTAAGGAAATAGGCAACCTTTCGGGCCGAAACCCTTCTGGAAATAGGCAACGTTTCGGGCCGAAACCCGGAAGGGTTTCGGCCCGAAATGTTACCTATTTCCTTAGCTCCATAGATGCTGCTGCACCCGCTGAGTTACTCCAGCACTCTGTGAAACGTCACCTATCCATGTTCTCCACAGATGCTGCCTGACCCGCTGAGTTACTCCAGCACTCTGTGAAACGTCACCTATCCATGTTCTCCACAGATGCTGCCTGACCCGCTGAGTTACTCCAGCACCTTAAGATCAAAGACTTCTGTCATGTGTTGCAGATTTACACCAAAGATAGGCACAAAATGCTGGAGTAACTCAGCGAATCATAGAAAATAGGTGCAGGAGGAGGTCATTCGGCCCTTCGACCCAGCACCGCCATTCAATATGATCACGGCTGATCATCCAAATTCAGTACCCTGTTCCTGCCTTCTCCCCCATATCCCTTGATTCCGTTAGCCCTAAGAGCTATATCCAACTCTCTCTTGAATACATCTAGTGAATTGGCCTCCACTGCCTTCTGCAGCAGAGAATTTCACAGATTCACAACTCTCTGGGTGAAAACGTTTTTCCTCATCTTGAGTCCTAAATGGCCGACCCCTTATTCTTAAACTGTGTGACCCCTGGTTCTGGACTCCCCCAACATGGGGACCATTTCCCCTGCTTTTAGCCTGTGCAACCCTTAAGAATGTTATATGTTTCAATAAGATACCCTCTCATCCTTCGAAATTCCAGTGAATACATTGGACAGGCAGCATCTGTGGAGAACATTGGATAGGTGACGTTTCACAGAGTGCTGGAGTAACTCAGTGGGTCAGGTAGTATCTGTGGAGAACATGGATAGGTGACGTTTCACAGAGTGCTGGAGTAACTCAGCGGGTCAGGCAGCATCTGTGGAGAACATGGATAGGTGACGTTCAGGGTCTGAAGAAGGCTCCGGACTTTTCGATGATGCTGCCTGACCCGCTGAGTTACTCCAGCACTTTATATCAGTTCATTACGCTGGTCGCTATTGTACAGTCGGGTTGTTTATCGAGTTGCTGCAGTAAAGCTACAGCAGGTATGACTGTAATAGTTCTGATCCCAGTACAGATGAGAATGGAACACACTTGACTCGTGCATCAATCTGCCCACATCCTCTCCAAACCTCTCTCCCTCCCACCCACAGTTTACTATGTAGCCGAGTGGTGTATCATCGGCAAACTCCACTGCAATCCGGGTCGGCAAATATTGATCGGGATGTCCAGAGTTCCTGATGTCTCATCCCTGGGGATCCCTCAAACCAGTCACTTCTCCATTCATTTAATTAACTTCCAACTCCTGTGAGGCTTCCTTCATTGGCTACGATATATTTGTAGTATGATGGATTATGACCACTCGCAGAATCATTGCTGTTGTGATGTTGTGCTGGCTCTCTAATTGTTTCTGCAATCTTCCTGTCTCCAGTCCTTGCACACAAATATAAAGATAGTGTCATTCTACAGCCAACATGTATACTCTCACATACAGAGCCACTTGTGTCTGCCCTACATGGGAACTAAATAAATGCAGTTCCTCCGACTGTTAATCTATTTATGGCACTTAAAAAATCTTCTTTAATTGGGGGCATCAGGTCATAAGGGATAGGAGCAGAGTTAGGCCATTCGGCCCATCAAGTCTACTCCGCCATTCAATCATGGCTGATCTATCTCTCCCTCTTAACCCCATTCTCCTGCCTTCTCCCCATAACCCCTGACACCCGCACTAATCAAGAATCTATCTATCTCTGCCTTAAATATATCCACTGACTTGTGGCCTCCACAGCCGTCTGTGGAAGTAGTTAGATACAGTAGGAATAAGATATTATGTAATAAATGCAATTTCTAAAGGAAATGCTGGTGTCTGTGTGAACTTGCAGCTCTGAGTGTGATTAGAGTTAAGGGTTTTTAGTTTAGTTTAGAGATTCAGTAGGCCCTTCGGCCCACCCAGTCTGTGCCGACCAGCGATCCCTGCACATTAACACTATCCTACACACACGAAGGATATTTTTTACATTTACACCAAGCCAATTAACAATTACAAACCCGCACGTCTTTGGAGTGTGGGAGGGTACCAAAGGTCTGGGAGAAACCCCATGCAGGTCACGGGGAGAACGTGCAAACTCCGTACAGACAGCACCCGTAGTCGGGATCGAACCTGGGTCTCCGGCGCTGTGAGGCAGCAGCTCTACCTGCTGCGCCACCGTGCCAGCCACCGTGATGGGTCAACATTAATCATCTCTGCTTCTTCTTATCGAGTCCACACATTAGACTAGAAGTTTTTAAGAAGGAACTGCAGATGCTGGAAAATCGAAGGTAGACAAAAATGCTGGAGAAACTCAGCGGGTGCAGGAAATGGGCAACGTTTCGGCCCGAAACCCTTCTTCAGACTTTTCTTAGACTAGAAGTTGTTCAGACAGAGCTGAGCACACGTCCCGACATCTGTCTTGTCGCTTCTTGTGTGTGCGTGGTGGTGGAAAGATGTGTGGAAACAGGGCCACGATCAAGGTGAACGCTCTTTCCCTGACCCCAGCATCTCTGCTGAGACTAGACTTATCAGGATACACAAAAATGCTGGAGAAACTCAGCGGGTGCAGCAGCTTCTATGGAGCTAAGGAAATAGGCGACGTTTCGGGCAGAAACATAGAAATTAGGTGCAGGAGTAGGCCATTCGGCCCTTCGAGCCTGCACCGCCATTCAATATGATCATGGCTGATCATCCAACTCAGTATCCCGTACCTGCCTTCTCTCCATACCCTCTGATCCCCTTAGCCACAAGGGCCACATCTAACTCCCTCTTAAATATAGCCAATGAACTGGCCTCGACTACCCTCTGTGGCAGAGAGTTCCAGGGATTCACCACTCTCTGTGTGAAAAAAGTTCTTCTCATCTCGGTTTTAAAGGATTTCCCCCTTATCCTTAAGCTGTGACCCCTTGTCCTGGACTTCCCCAACATCGGGAGCAACCTTAAGAATTTTGTAAGTTTCTATAAGATCCCCTCTCAATCTCCTAAATTCTAGAGAGTATAAACCAAGTCTATCCAGCCTTTCTTCATAAGACAGTCCTGACATCCCAGGAATCAGTCTGGTGAACCTTCTCTGCACTCCCTCTATGGCAATAATGTCCTTCCTCAGATTTGGAGACCAAAACTGTACGCAATACTCCAGGTGTGGTCTCACCAAGACCCTGTACAACTGCAGTAGAACCTCCCTGCTCCTATACTCAAATCCTTTTGCTATGAAAGCTAACATACCATTCGCTTTCTTCACTGCCTGCTGCACCTGCATGCCCACTTTCAATGACTGGTGTACCATGACACCCAGGTCTCGCTGCATCTCCCCTTTTCCTAGTCGGCCACCATTTAGATAATAGTCTACTTTCCTGTTTTTGCCACCAAAATGGATTACCTCACATTATCGGCGAGGCCAAGTGCAGGCTCGGCGACTGTATTGCTGAACACCTCCACTCCTAAACCTACCTGATCTCCCGCTTGCTCAACACTTCAACTCCCCCTCCCATTCCCACACCGGAAATTGGAGGAACAGCACCTCATATTCCGCCTGGGTTGCTTGCGTCTGGATGGCATGAACATTGAATTCTCCCAGTTTTGCTAGCCCTTGCTGTCTCCTCCCCTTCCTTAACCCTCGAGCTGTCTCCTCCCATCCCCCCGCCCTCGGGCTCCTCCTCCTCCTCCCTTTTTCCTTCCTTCTCCCCCCCCCCACCCCACCCCCCATCAGTCTGAAGAAGGGTTTCGGCCCGAAACGTCACCTATTTCCTTCGCTCCATAGATGCTGCTGCACCCGCTGAGTTTCTCCAGCATTTTTGTGTACCCACACTGACCTTTCTGTCCGGGGCCTCCTCCATTGTCAGAGTGAGGCCCAGCGCAAATTGGAGGAACAGCACCTCATATTTCGCTTGGGCAGTTTACACCCCAGCGGTATGAACATTGACTTCTCTAACTTCAAGTAACCCTTGCTTTCCCTCTCTCTCCATCACCTCCCCATTCCCAGTTCTCCCACCAGTCTGACTGTCCCCTGATTACATTCTATCTCTGTCCCGCCCCCTCCCCTGACATCAGTCTGAAACGTCACCCATTCCTTCCCTCCAGAGATGCTGCCTGTCCCGCTGAGTTACTCCAGCATGTTGTGTCTACCTATGTATAACGTGTTGGCTTGCCTCTAATGAGGAACTTGTGCAGAACCAGTCGCTGATAAATGAATTGCATTAAGATGCAAGATACCTGCAGCAACAAATGATCCAGATGAAGTCATTTAATCAATGTTTACCACCGGCACGGAAGTGGTTGAATAAGCAAAGTAAACGGAGTCAAAGTTGCAACAGATGGAATAAAAACAGATATAAGAGGTCCACCTAGCATTGGAGTAGGAAGGAACTGCAGATGCTGGTTTAGCCTGAAGATAGATGCAAAGTGCTGGAGTAAGTGAGCGGGACAGGCAGCATCTCTGGAGAGGTGGGATGGGTGACGTTTCGGGTCGAGACACTTCTTCAGACTCTCGTTTTGGGTCGATTCAAAACGTCACCCGTTCCTTCTCTCCAGAGATGCTGCCGGTCCCGCTGAGTTACTCCAGCATTCTGTGTCTGCCTTCATCTAACATTGGAGGTGCCCGACCAATACACAGGAGCTGGGAACAGAATCAATGGCAAGTGTGGACAGCGCTTGGAATCTTGACAAAATGGAAGAGTCTAGGACTAGAGGGCACAGCCTCAGAATTAAAGGACGTTCCTTTAGGAAGGAGATGAGGAGGAATTTCTTTAGCCAGAGGGTGGTGAATCTGTGGAATTCTATGCCACAGACGGCTGTGGAGGCCACAAGTCAGTGGATATATTTACGGCATAGATAGATAGATTCTTTATTAGTGCGGGTGTCAGGGGATACGGGGAGAAGGCAGGAACGGGGTACTGATTGTGGATGATCAGCCATGATCACATTGAATGGTGGTGCTGACTCGAAGGGCCGAATGGCCTACTCCTGCACCCATTGTCTATTGTCTAAGGCAGGAGAATGGGGTTAGGAGGGAGAGATAGATCAGCCATGATTGAATGGCGGAGTAGACTCGATGGGCCAAATGGCCTAATTCTGCTCATATCTCTTAGGACCTTAAAATATCCTTAAAAACGGAAAAGAAACCCCGAATCTTGGCCCCGGCTCCACTCTGTGTTTTGCTTTAGCATCTGTAGGAAGAACAACCACAACACGTCCAACATTACTGGCCAGCGGTGGGACATGTTGGGACTTCCACAGGCCAATCCTTGTAGTTCCGCTCCAACTTCCAGTGGCGACTGACACAGGTGTGTAATGACTCAGTACACAGGCAGAGCTGGATGTCTTGTGTCTCCATAGACGTGTCGAGTGGCATCTGCTTTTTCACTTGATGCCTTGGACAGGAACCTTCCAGTACAGCATCAAATAACCGCAGAGTTCCAGAGCTTCCTGCTCCGTTCCAAACGTCCTGCAGATGCAGCAAGCCCCCTCTTGTGTTATTGTTCATTTAGAGTCACACAGTGTGGAAACAGGCCCTTCAGCCCAACACCTCCACACTGTCCCATCTGGCCAACTGCAGCAATGTTGCTTTACACCAAAGATAGACAAAGACATGCCATGCTGTGAGAACGGAGAGGTTGAGAAGGAGTTTCTTCCCTAGGCCATTAGGACTGTAAACGCCTATCTCACCAGGGACTAGCTTTACTGAACCACTCTACTGCTTTTTTAAAAATTGCTGTTTTGTTTCCCTTTTTCCTTCCGCCCACAATATTTAATATGTAAAAGAATATGTGATTCTGTTCCATTCTGTTTGGTTGTTTGTTTGTTTGTTTGTTTGTCTTTTTGCACAAAGTCCGCGAGCATTGCCACTTTTCATTTCACTGCACATCTAGTATGTGTACGTGACGAATAAACTTGACTTGACTTGACTTGAGATAGAAGGAGTGGGTCATGTCTCGGGTCGAGGCCCTTCTTCAGGGGAACAACTGCAGATGCTGGAATCTTGAGCAAAACACAAAGTATTGGAGGAACTCAATGGGTCAGGCAGCGTGTGTAGAGGGAAAGGACAGATGACGTTTCGAGTCTGGACCTTCTTCAGTCTGGGAGCGGGGAGATATTTTTGTGTATCCATGTTCTCCACAGGTGCTGCCTGACCCGCTGAGTTACTCCAGAACTCTGTGAAACGTCACCTATCCATGTTCTCCACAGATGCTGCCTGACCCGCTGAGGTACTCCAGAAGGGAGTCATGTTTGTGGCCCAGTGCAGTTTCATGCATTAACTGCAGTGTTGCAGGGGCTGCAGCTGCATGTACTGTGTCCAGTGTGATATATCTTCATGTGTAAAACTCACTGGCCGGCTCCAGATGTGCTGAGGTCAGGCCAAGCATCCCGGGCTGAGGTGTTATGATCTTATCGTCTCATTCCAGCTGCAAGGAACAACCAGATGTTACTCACGTTGCCGGTCACAAGTCCATAAGGTCATGGAAGCAGAATTAGGCCATTCGGCCCATCGAGTCTACTCCGTCATTCAATCATGGCTGATCTATCTCTCCCTCCTAACCTCATTCTCCCCATAACTCCTGACACCCGCACTAATCAAGAACTTGACAATCTCCGCTTGAAGATGTTTAGCACGGGAGAACAAGAACAACTTTCTGCGGCAGCAAATGAAAAACTGGGTAAAATCAAATGCTGGAAATCGGAAATAAAAACTGAAAATGCCGGGAATTCAGCAGTTTCTGACGGGATCAGAACCTGTGGGTCGGGATGGTGATTCGCTGTTTAAATGCAGAAATTGTCAGGAGACTGGGAACAATGTTGTACATTTATACCGAAGCCAATTAACCTACAAACCTGCACGTCTTTGGAGTGCGGGAGGAAACCGGAGCACCCGGAGAAAACCCACGCAGGTCACGGGGGAGAAGGTGCAAACTCCTTACAGACAGCACCCTTAGTCAGGATCGAACCTGAGTCCCTGGCACTGCGCCACCGTGCTGGCCATGATTGCGTGCAGTGTTCAGCCTGGTTGATAGTCTGTGAGTCTGAAGAAAGGCCTCGACCTGAAATGTCACCCATTCCTTCTCTCCAGAGACGCTGCCTGTCCCGCTGAGTTACTCCAGCATTTTGTGTCTACCTTCGGTTTAAACCAGCATCTGCAGTTCCTTCCTGCACTAGTCGACAGTTTGTTGGCCCTGAAGCACTTGTAAACGTTTTGAGGGCTGTGCAGATTAAATGATGATGTCTCTCACACATCTTCAGAGCCTGGAGGCTGGGAACAAGGTTGGAATAACCAGCAGGTACACGGTTAAATGAAGGAGGAACGTTGCTGGGATTCAACAATTAAAACATCATTAGGCTAAATAAATTGTTGCAGATGTGTTGGCGATGAATGCGTCGTTCAGCTGCTGCCAAACCAGATTGGCTCAGTGTAGGGCCTCTACAGCTCACGGTCTCCACAGACACAGAGTCACACAGAACAAAAAACAGGCCCTTCGGCCCCATTTATCTATGCTGACCAACATGCCCCATCTACACTACATAGACAATAGGCCAGTTGGCCCTTTGAGCCAGCACCGCCATTCAATATGACCTGCCTCGGCTAGCTCCTCCGGCAGCCCGGAGCTCACCACCCTCTGTGTGAAAAAGTTGCCCCTCAAGTTCCTATTGAATCTTTCCCCCTTCACCTTAAACACCTGTGTCTGTGTGGAAGAGCTGCCAGAGGAGGTCGTTGAGGCAGGAACATTGATAGGAAAGGTGTGGAGGAATATGGGCCAGACGCAGGCAGGTGGGACAAGCTTGTATTCACTGGAATTTAGAAGGATGAGACCGGAACATATAGAAGCATTTAAAATTCTTCTGGAATTGGGCAGGCTAGATGCAGGAAAACTGTTCCCCATGTTGGGGGAGTCCAGAACCAGGGGTCACACAGTTTAAGAATAAGGGGTCGGCCATGTAGGACTGAGATGAGGAAAAACTTTTTCACCCAGAGAGTTGTGAATCTGTGGAATTCTCTGCCACTGAAGGCAGTGGAGGCCAATTCACTGGATGTTTTCAAGAGAGAGTTAGATTTAGCTCTTGGGGCTAACGGAATCAAGGGATATGGGGAATAAGCAGGAACGGGGGTACTGATTGGGGATGATCAGCCGTGATCGCATTGAATAGCGGGTCTGGCTCGAAGGGCTGAATGGCCTACTCCTGCACCTATTGTCTATGTTTCAAACTACACACACAGACAGACAGCACCCGAGGTCAGGATCGAACCCGCGTCTCTGGCGCCGCGAGTAGCGGCTCTACCCGCTGCAGACCCACGTTGTAAATGAGTGAGAGCAGGTTTGTTTGTTCAGGAGGTGACTCCACCATGGCTGAGGGTTGGGGGGGGGGGGGGGGTGCCTCTGTTCCCTCCTCCTCTCCACCTGAGACCTGGTCCGCCAGGTAATTAATCATCGCTCACCCCAACAGCACGGATGGAAGAGGCTTATTGATGGGAAGTGTTTGACCTCCAGCTGGTTGTGTTAGATTTCCAATTTCCAGCAGTTTGCGAGGGTCGTGTTTGTGGAGGAGTGTGTTAGAGAGAGCGGAGAGAGGGAGAGAGAGAGAGAGAGGGAGAGAGGCTCCGTGAATCAGATCGAAAACATCACCATCAGGTCCCAGAGACATCCATCAATAAACGCCAGCAGGTGCTTGCCTGAAACACCGTGCGCTCGGCATGAATGCTAATACAGAGGGGAGGGGAAGGCTGGGGAGAGGGGGTTAGTTACTGAGACAGCTCCGGGCTGCATGGGCAGTTTTATTGCCAGTTCAACGGAGCAGGCGATTTCAATTGGAGAGGAAAGCGTGCAGGAGGGAACTGCAGATGCTGGCTGAAGCCGAAGATAGGCACAAAGTGCTGGAGTAACTCAGCGGGACAGGCAGCAGGCAGCATCTCTGTAGTCAGAGGGTGGTGAATCTGTGGAATTCTTTGCCTGTGGAGGCCACAAGTCAGTGGATATTTTTAAAGTCGAGATAGATAGATTGTATCATCGGCCGCCCCGCCAACAGTCTGTCTTGTCCTTTGTTGTTTTACTGGATGTGTTAAATGTATGTTTTAGTGTACTTTAGCTTGTTTTATGTTGGGGGGTGGGGGTGGGGGGAAGGAGGGTTGGGGGAAACTTACCTCGACGGAGATGCAATGTTTTTTCAGTATCGTATCTCCGTCCGCACTGCGGCCTAACATCGTGGAGCTGGCGGCCTCTTGCTGGAGATCAACTTCGGGAGCTCCAACCGCGGGAGCCTGCGGACTTAACATCGTGGAGCTGGCGGTCCCTGATTAGCGACCGACATCGGGAGCTCCAGGCCGCAGGAGCTTCTACCGCCCGATCACGGGAGCTTCGATCGTCCCGACGCAGGGGCTTCGATCGTCCCGACTACGGATGGTTCCACTGCCCCGAAAGCAGGAGAATAAAGAGGAAGTTACAACTTTATTGCCTTCCATCACTGTGGGGAATATGGGCAATCCACTGTGGTGGATACTTATGTTAACTTTTATGTAGTTGGGTGTCTTGTTCCTATTTTTTAGTATGGCTGCATGGTAAATCGAGTTTCACTGTACCTTAATTGGGATGTCTGTTTATTGTGACAATAAACAGACATTTGAACCTTTGACAGAGAGTGGTGAATCTCTGGAATTCTCTGCCACAGAAGGTAGTTGAGGCCAGTTCATTGGCTATATTTAAGAGCGAGTTAGATGTGTCCCTTGTGGCTAAAGGGATCAGGGGGTATGGAGAAAAGGCAGGTACAGGATACTGAGTTGGATGATCAGCCATGATCATATTGAATGGCGGTGCAGGCTCGAAGGGCCGAATGGCCTTCTCCAGCACCTATTTGCTATGACAGGTGTTATGGGGAGACGGCAGGAGAATGGGGTGAGGAGGGAGAGATAGACCAGCCGAGATTGAATGTCAGAGTAGACTTGATGGGCCGAATGGCCTAATTCTACTCCTATTACATGCCCTTATGAAAGGAACAGATGACGTTTTCAGGTCTGAAGAAGAATCTTGACCCAAAACGTCACCTATTACAAAAATAAACCAAGTACTTAGTGTTAAGCTGCTTCTAAATCTCTGCTCAATTGTGCAATAAATGTCACCAAGACATCTGCCATCACCCAGCTGAGAATGTATGAAGATGCTACAAGAGACCTCTGCTCCTATCACAGACCCTTCCAAATCTCTAGTTTCCCTCTCCCCTGACTCTCAGTCTAAAGAAGGACCTTGAACCGAAACATTACCTATCCATGTTCTCCACAGATGCTGCCTGACCTGCTGAGTTACTCCAGCACTCTGTGAATGAGGGGTGATCTTATAGAGGTGTATAAAATCATGAGAGGAATAGATCGGGTAGATGCACAGAATCTCTTGCCCCGAGTAGGGGAATCGAGGACCAGAGGTCACAGGTTCAAGATGAAGGGGAAAAGATTTAATAGGAATCTGAGGGGTAACTTTTTCACACAAAGGGTGGTGGGTGTATGGAACAAGCTGCCTGAGGAGGTAGTTGAGGCTGGGACTATACCAATGTTTAAGAAACAGTTGGACAGGTACATGGATAGGACAGGTTTGGAGGGATATGGACCAAGCGCAGGCAGGTGGAACATGTTGGCGGGTGACAATAGACAATAGGTGCAGGAGTAGGCCATTCGGTCCTTCAAGCCAGCACTGCCATTCAATGTGATCATGGCTGATCATCCCCAATCAGTACCCCGTTCCTGCCTTCTCCCCATATCTCCTGACTCCACTATCTTTAAGAGCCCTATCAAGCTCTCTCTCAAAAGCATCCAGAGAACCTGCCTCCACCGCCCTCTGAGGCAGAGCATTCCACACTCACAACTCTCTGCGTGAAAAAATGTTTCCTCGTCTCCTTATTCTTAAACTGTGGCCCCTGGTTCTGGACTCCCCCAACATCGGGAACATGTTTCCTGCCTCTAGTGTGTCCAAACCCTTAATAATCTTATATGTTTCAATGAGATCTCCTCTCATCCTTCTAAACTCCAGAGTATACAAGCCCAGCCGCTCCATTCTCTCAGCATATGACAGTCCCGCCATCCCGGAAATTAACTTTGTAAACCTACGCTGCACTCCCTCAATAGCAAGAATGTCCTTCTTCAAATTAGGGGACCAAAACTGCACACAATACTCCAGGTGTGGTCTCACTAGGGCTCTGTACAACTGCAGAAGGACCTCTTTGCTCCTATATTCAATTCCTCTTGTTATAAAGGCCAACATGCCATTTGCTTTCTTCACTGCCTGCTGTACCTGCATGCTTACTTTCATTGACTGATGAACAAGGACCCCCAGATCCCGTTGTACTTCCCGAACTTGACGCCATTTAGATAGTAATCTGCCTTCCTGTTTTTGCTACCAAAGTGATAACCTCACATTTATCCACATTAACCTGCATCTGCCCACTCCCCCAACCTGTCCAAGTCACCCTGCATTCTCATAGCATCCTCCTCACAGTTCACACTGCCACCCAGCTTTGTGTCATCTGCATATTTGCTAATGTTACTTTGAATCCCTTCATCCAAATCATTGATGTATATTGTAAATAGCTGCGGTCCCAGCACCGAGCCTTGCTGTACCCCACTAGTCACTGCCTACTATTCTGAAAAGGACCCGTTAATCCCTACTCTTTGTTTCCTGTCTGCCAACCAATTTTCTATCCATGTCAGCACTCTACCCCCAATACCATGTGCCCTAATTTTGTCCACTAATCTCCTATGTGGGACCTTATCAAATGCTTTCTGAAAGTCCAGGTACACTACATCCACTGGCTCTCCCTTGTCCATTTTCCTAGTTACATCTTCAAAAAATTCCAGAAGATTAGTCAAGCATGATGTCCCCTTCGTAAATCCATGCTGACTCGGAACAATCCTGTTACTGCTATCCAAACGTGAGGTTATTACATCTTATGTAATTGACTCCAGCATCTTCCCCACCACCAATATCAGGCTAACTGGTCTATAATTCCCTGTTTTCTCTCTCCCGCCTTTCTTAAAAAGTGGGATAACATTAGCTACCCTCCAGTCCACAGGAACTGATCCTGAATCTATAGAACATTGGAAAATTATCACCAATGTATCCACGATTTCTAGACCCACTTCCTTAAGTACCCTGGGATGCAGACCATCAGGCCCTGGGGATTTATCAGCCTTCAGTCCCATCAGTCTATCCAATACCATTTCCTGCCTAATGTGGATTTCCTTCAGTTCCTCTGTCCCCCCAGATCCTCTGGCCACTACTAGCCTGGGTGTGGGCAAGTTGGGCTGAAGGGCCTGTTTCCACACTCTGTGACTCATACATATATATACTTATTGTATGCCACACGTTCACATGTTATAAGAATAGAATCGGGCCATTCGGCCCATCTAGTTGACTGCACCATTCATTCATAGCTGATCTCTGCCTCCTAATCCCATTCTCCTGCCTTCTCCCCATAACCCTCCACACTCAAACCTCTACTGCTCCACAGTCAATCAGTCCAATCTCTCCTCATTAGCGAATTCCCTCTCTCTAATGCAGGCAGCATCTGTGGAGAAGGTGGATAGGTGACGTTTCACAAAGTGCTGGAGTAACTCAGCGGGTCAGGCAGCATCTGTGGAGAACACGGATAGGTGACGTTTCACAAAGTGCTGGAGTAACTCAGCGGGTCAGGCAGCATCTGTGGAGAACATGGATAGGTGACGTTTGGGGTCGGGACCTTTCTTCAAACTCTACCAGACGGTAATAGACAGAACCTTTCCCCAGGGTGGGAGGTTTTATTTACACAGAGGGTGGTGGGTGCCTGGAACGCGCTGCCAGGGGTGGGGGTGGAGGTGGCTGTGGCTGTGGCTGTGGCTGTGGCTGTGGCGGTGGGGGTGGGGGTGGGGGTGGGGTTGGAGGCAGATACGATCGTGGTGTTTAAGAGGCTTTTAGACAGGCACATGGATATGGAGGGAATGGAGGGATACGGATCACGTGCAGGCAGAGGGGATTAGTCTAACTTGGTGTCATGTCCAACACGGACATTGTGGGCCGAAGGGCCTGTTCCTGTGCTGTACTGTCTGCGTGACCCCCTCACCGCCCCCCCCCCCTGCCCCGCTCTCTCTCCTCCCCCCCTTCTCTCTCTCTCTCCGCCTCTTTCTCCACCTCTCTCTCTCCCCATCTTTTCCCTCTCCCTCCCTCCTTCTCTCTCTCTCCCTCTCCCTCCCAGTGTCCGGTTGCCGGTGTGTGTGTGTGTGGGGGGTGGGGGCGGGCGTGTGTCCCGGGGGGAGGGCTGGGCTGGTCTAGGCTGGTCTAGGCTGGGCTGGGCTGTAGCGGGGCCGGGGATGTGACGGGCGGGAGCGGGACCTGTTGTGGACGATGTTGTTGCTGATCTTGTTGCCGCTTCTCTCCCGGTCTGGAGCCGCCGCACCGCCGGCCTGGGACCCCCACAACCCCGCGGCCACGGTGAGTCCTCACCCCCCCCCCCCCCCCCCTCCCTGTCCCCCCCGTCCCCCCCCCCTCTCTGCCTACACCCCCCCCACCCCAAACCTCAACCCCCCCCCCCCCCCCCCGTCTCACCCCCTCCCTCCCTCCCGGCGCCCGTGGTGCAGGGACCCTGGGGGTGGGGGTGGTGTTGTGTGTGGGGGGTGGGGGTGGTGTTGTGTGTGGGGTTATTGGGTGTGTGGGGGGGGGGGGGGTGTTTGCGGCGCGGAGCCGATGAGCGGCGCCAGGACTCGCAACCTGTAGCAGCCCCGGCCCCTCTCTCCCCCCCCCCTCTCCCCCCCCCCCCCTCTCTCCCCCCCCCACCTCTCCCCCCCCCCCCCCCCCCCCCCCTCCCCTCTTCCCCCCCCCCCCCCCCAGTGCAGTGCAGGGTGCGGGCTGTGGCTGGGATCTTGTGTCCGAACTACCAAACGCATCTCTCTGTCTGTGGGCAGTTTGTGTCACTGGGTGAGGTGACTGTGGACACACTCGCTCATTCCTTGTCCGACCCGTCAGTGAGTGTGAGAGACAGAGAGAGTGCGTGTGCAAGGGGGGAATGGTGGAGTGCATGTGAGGGTGAGAGGGAGAGTGTGTGAAAGTGTGTGTGTCTGCGTGTGGACATGTCTGCATGTGTGCGTGAGCGAACGAGAGTGTGTGCGTGCGTGTGTGAGTGAGAGTGTGTGTATGAGAGTGTGTGTGTGTGTGTGAGAGTGTGTGTTTGTGTGTGAGAGTGAGAGTGTGTGTATGAGAGTGTGTTTGTGTGTGAGTGTGAGAGTGTGTGTGAGTGTGAAAGTGTGTGAGAGAGTGTGTGTATGAGAGTGTGTGTGTGCGTGAGTGTGAGTGCGTGAGTGAGAGTGTGTGTATGAGAGTGTGTGTATGAGAGTGTGTGTGTGCGTGAGTGTGAGTGCGTGAGTGTGTGTGTGAGTGTGAGTGTGCGTGAGTGTGAGTATGAGTGTGTGTGTGTGAGAGAGTGTGTGTATGAGAGTGTGAGTGTGTGTGTGTGTGTGAGAGAGTGTGTATGAGAGTGTGAGTGTGAGTGTGTGTGAGTGTGTGTGAGTGTGTGTGTATGAGAGTGTATGTGTGAGTGTGTGTGAGTGTGAGAGTGAGTGTGTGAGTGTGTGTGTGCGTGAGTGTGAGTGTGTGAGTGTGTGTGAGAGAGTGTGTGCCCCCCTCCCCGGGGTCTGGTCATGTTGCTGTAACCAGCAGCCAGGGATGTGATGTCTCACTGTGGCGAGAGGCTGCACACTGCCTGAACCCAGCAGCTAATCACCGTCGAGATGATGGGGCCGTTGTTTAACTGTATCGCTGATCAAGAAATGTGCAGGAAGGAAGGAGCTGCAGATGCTGGTTTAAACCGAAGATAGACACAAAATGCTGGAGTAACTCAGCGCGTGGGACAGGCAGCATCTGTGGAGAGAAGGAATGGGTGACGTTTTGGGCCGAGACCCTTCTTCAGACTCAACCCGAACCGTCACCCATTCCTTCTCTCCACAGATGCTGCCCGTCCCACGCGCTGAGTTACTCCAGCATTCTGTGTCTGTCTCAGAACAAGAAGCCTGGATTATTGAATTAATTATTATGTAGAAATTACTGACTTGCAACCAGAGTAGATGCATTTACATGTGAATCTGAATGAGCTTTCCCCTGATTAATGCTCAGGCTCTGTGTTACATGGTTTCAATTCCAAGTTTAAATTGTTGTCAAGTCAGTCTCACCCCATCTACTTGGTAAATGGAATAACGGGAACTTGCAACCACCAAGTGTAACAACAAACGAACAATGTTTCTCCAGAGTTGCTGCCTGACCCGCTCAGCTCCTCCAGCAACCTTGTGCTTTTTGCTCAAGATCCCAGCACTTGCGACTCCTTGTATCTGTGACACCGACACGATACACGACACTTAAACAAGAAGGAACTGCAGATGCTGGAAAAATCGAAGGTAGACAAAAATGCTGGAGGAACTCAGCGGGTGCAGCAGCATCTATGGAGCGAAGGAATAGGTGACGTTTCGGGTCGAGACCCTTCTAACACTTGCTGCTTTGGAAGAGGGAGAGAGACAAGGAACTGGCTCTGGAGAGGGTCCAGAGGAGGTTTACAAGAATGATCCCAGGTATGGGTGGGTTAACCTATGATGAGTGTTTGACGGCACTGGGCCTGTACTTGCTGGAGTTTAGAAGAATGAGGGGACACCTCATTGAAACGTACAGAATAGTGAAAGGCCCGGATAGAGTGGATGTGGAGAGGATGTTTCCACTAGTGGGAGAGTCTAGGACTAGAGGTCACAGCCTCAGAGTTAAAGGATGTTCTTTTAGGAAGGAGATGAGGAGGAATTTCTTTAGTCAGAGGGTGGTGAATCTGTGGAATTCTTTGCCACAGACGGCTGTGGAGGCCACAAGTCAATGGATATATTTAAGGCAGAGATAGATAGATTCTTGATTAGTGCGGGTGTCAGGGGGAAGGCAGGAGAATGGGGTTAAGAGGGAGAGATAGATCAGCTATGATTGAATGGCGGAGTAGACTTGATGGGCCGAATGGCCTAATTCTGCTCCTATCCCCTATGACCTTATGAACTGCAGATGCCAGATTCTTGAGCAGAACAAAGTGCAGGAGGAACTCGGGGTCAGGCAGCGTCTGGCGAGGTGGTGTTTTGTGCCGGGACTCCTCTACAGAGGGATGTGTTCAGGATGATTTGTTAAGCCCTGGCCTGGTGTCGAGTGGATGTGGAGATCCATCCACAGTATTTGACCTGATGGCAGAGAGTTGTGTTTGCAGTTGTGGTCAATGTGGGACAACCCTGAACAGTGAATGGACATTCATCTCATTTGTCAAACCTTGTTCTACATACATTGGCGGTTTGTTCTTTATAGGCTGCAGCGCAGTCTGCGCCAAGGTGAAGTGTTCCATACAGGTGAGGCGTCCTGTACAGGTGAGGCGTCCTGTACAGGTGAGCCCCCCGTACAGGTGAGACACTCCGTACAGGTGAGACATCCCCTACAGGTGTTCCACTCTGTACAGGTGTTCCACTCCGTACAGGTGTTCCACTCCGTACAGGTTTTCCACTCCGTACAGGTGTGCCACTCCATACAGGTGTGCCACTCCGTACAGGTGTGCCACTCCGTACAGGTGAGGGCCCCCGTACAGATGAGATGCACCATATGCTGCGCAGTTCCTGCATGTGTGTTGTGCAGAGAATTGTGGACGCAGCCCAGACCATCACACAAACCAACCTCCCTTCCATCGACTCCATTTACACCTCACGCTGCCTCGACAAGGCCAGCAGCATCATCGAGGACCAGTCTCACCCCCGGCCACTCCCTCTTCTCCCCTCTCCCATCGGGCAAGAGGCACAGAAGTGTGAAAACACACACACACACACACACACCTCCAGATTGGGTAGGTGACGTTTTGGGTCAGGATTCTTCTTCAGCGAACGTCACCTATCCATGTTCTCCACAGATGCTGCCTGACCCGCTGAGTTACTCCAGCACTCTGTGAAACGTCACCTATCCATGTTCCCCACAGATGCTGCCTGACCCGCTGAGTTACTCCAGCACTCTGTGAAACGTCACCTATCTATGTTCTCCACAGATGCTGCCTGACCCGCTGAGTTACTCTGTGACTTTTTTTAAACAAATTCCAGCTCTGTTTCAACTTTGTGATTCAATTGCGCCGTCTAGTGGCCGCAGGAGGAAGGGCGCAGTGTGTGGGTCCCACTGCAAGCTCTGTCTGAACACATACACGATGTTGGGCAGAGGCAACTGGGCTTGTGACATTCCCTCTGGTCCATTAAAGCCAACCTGTCCTGAACTCCAGCATTGGGTCTGTCCCCTACACGACTCCATGTCCAGAGACAGCACTGACCACTATAAACTGCAGAAGATAGACACAAAAAGCTGGAGGAACTCTGCGGGTCTGGCAGTGTCTCTGGGGAGAAGGAATGGGTGACGTTTTGGGGCGAGATCCTTCTTCAGACCCGAAGATGTAGTCTTGACACAAAATATCACCCATTCCTTCTCTCCACAGATGCTGCCTGACCCGCTGAGTTACTCCAGCTTTTTGTGTCTATCTTATAGAAACGTGCAAAATTCTTAAGGGGTTGGACAGGCTAGATGCAGGAAGATTGTTCCCGATGTTGGGGAAGTCCAGAACAAGGGGTCACAGTTTAAGGATAAGGGGGAAATCTTTTAGGACCGAGATGAGGAAAACATTTTTCACACAGAGAGTGGTGAATCTGTGGAATTCTCTGCCACAGAAGGTAGTTGAGGCCACAGTTCATTGGCTATATTTAAGAGGGAGTTAGATGTGGCCCTTGTGGCTAAAGGGATCAGGGGATATGGGGAGAAGGCAGGGATGGGATACTGAGTTGGATGATCAGCCATGATCATATTGAATGGCGGTGCAGGCTCGAAGGGCCGAATGGCCTACTCCTGCACCTATTTTCTATGTTTACCTATTGTACTCCAGTTTATACGTGAATGTATTTCTGTCTAGCGTGATCTGATTTGAACATGAAAAACAAAACCTTCCACTGTACACGTGACAACAACAGACATGAACTGGAGTCCAGGTTCAATGTGAGATACTTACTGTTTGCCTTCAACCAATGTGGTGCGTGCAGGAAGGAACTGCAGGCGCTGGTTTAAACCGAAGATAGACACCGAGTGCTGGAGTAACTCAGCAGGACAGGCAGCATCTCTGGAGAGAAGGAATGGGTGACGTTCCAGGTTGAGACCCTTGTTCAGACTGGTGGTGGTGGGGGGGGGGGGGGGGGAGGGGAGAGGCAGGACAGAGCTTGGCAGGTACCAGGTGGACACAGACGTGCGGGTTTGTAGGTTAATCGGCCCTCTGTAAATTGCCCCCTAGTGTGTATGGAGTGGATGAGAAACTGGGATAGTGTGAATGGATGGTGGAGAGTCAGTGTGGACTTGATGGGCCGAAGGGTCTGTTTACATGATGTATTTCCAAACTAAACTGGGGAGATGGGTGGGGGGGGCAGGGGGTTTAAGGTTGGTGGGTGCAGGGTCACATTCAGGGCACCAGGGGGTGGGGGGTGGGGGGGGGGCAGGTATCCTGTGCTGAAGAACATTCACATTCTGGACGGGAGTGGAAGATAAAGTCGAGCTGATGCGATGATTGATGGCCTTGCCTGAGTTAAGAATAACTCATCATCTATTTCCCATCTTTCAACTGTTACTGACTGCTCTGGCGTTTATTTACACAGTGGGTTAGTTGAGTTTATTGTCCCAGGTTCGGTCCAACACCTTGTGCTGCGTGCGATCCAGCCGCCGGGAAGACTATCCACCATTACGGCTAAGGCAGAGATAGATAGATTGTTGATTAGTGCGGGTGTCAGAGATTACAGGGAGAAGGCAGGGGAATGGGGTTAGGAGGGAGAGATAGATCAGCCATGATCGAATGGCGGAATAGACTTGATGGGCCGAATGGCCTAATTCTGCTTCTATCACCAGACTGTTTCCTGGGATGTCAGGACTTTCATATGAAGAAAGACTGGATAGACTCGGCTTGTGCTCGCTAGAATTTAGAAGATTGAGGGGGGATCTTATAGAAACTTACAAAATTCTTAAGAGGTTGGACAGACGAGATGCAGGAAGATTGTTCCCGATGTTGGGGAAGTCCAGAACATGGGGTCACAGTTTAAGGATAAAGGGGAAATCCTTTAGGACCGAGATGAGAAAATCATTTTACACACAGAGAGTGGTGAATCTGTGGAATTCTCTGCCACAGAAGGTAGTTGAGGCCACAGTTCATTGGCTATATTTATGAGGGAGTTAGATGTGGCCCTTGTGGCTAAAGGGATCAGGGGGTATGGAGAGAAGGCAGGTACAGGATACTGAGTTGGATGATCAGCCATGATCATATTGAATGGCGGTGCAGGCTCGAAGGGCCGAATGGCCTACTCCTGCACCTATTTTCTATGTTTCTATGTCTATGTTTCTATCACTTATGACCTTATGAACTAATCAAGCCATCCATAGTGGACAGGTACAGGATAAAGGGAATAACATTTAGTGCAAGGTCAAGCCCGATTAAAGATAGTCCAAGGGGTTTGAAGAAGGTAGATGGGAAGTCAGATCTGCTCTCTCGTTGGTGAGTGGGTGGTTCAGTTGCCTGGTAACCACTGTTTCACAAAACTAGGATGCAAAACTTGAAAGCAAAAGGTTCTGAACTGTGCGAATAAATGAAGGTTTACCAGAACGATGCCGGGATTCGAGGGTTTCAGCTACAGGGGGAGGTTGGACAGACTCGGATAATTTACTCTGGAGCCTCAGAGGCTGAGGGGAGACCTGATACAGGTTTATTAAATAATGAGAGGCGTAGAGAGGGTAGACAGTCACAACCTTTACCCCAGGATGGGAATGTCAAAGACTGGAGCAGTTGTGAATCTGTGGAATTCTCTGCCACAGAAGGCAGTGGAGGCCGATTCACTGGATGTTTTCAAGAGAGTTTAATTTAGCTCTTAGGGCTAACGGAATCAAGGGATATGGGGAGAAAGCAGGAACGGGGTACTGATTTTGGATGATCAGCCATGATTATATTGAATGGCAGTGCTGGGTGGAAGGGCCGAATGGCCTATTCCTGAACCTATTTTCTATGTTACTTTAATCTAGTGACTGCCCAGTGGGTCAGGCAGACACAGCCTGTAATATGGGGAACATCTAGCCTGATCATTGAAGCTCAGAATCCTTCCCTTGCCCTTCCGACCATTACACCCTCTCCCTTAGAAAGTCCGGAGTGATTTGTGAGGAGAATGTGTGCGTTGGCCAGCAACAGCAAGCAGGGTTCGGAGAGAAGATCGACACAAGATGCTGGAGTAACTCATCCGGGACAGGCAGCATCTCTGGAGAGAATGAACGGGTGACTTTTCGGGTCTAGACCCTTCTTCAGAGGAGAGGGGGATATACAGAGATAAGGAAGTGTAAGGTGTGAGAAGGAGACACCAAAGGGGATGGATATCAAGGAAAATGTGGAAAAGATCGTTGTTCGTTGGGAGAAGGTAACGGATAAAATGTCATCAGGGGGCAGTCAGACTGGTGGGAGAACTGGGATGGGGATGGAGAGAGAGGGAAAGCATTGAAGTTAGAGAAGTCAATGTTCATACCGCTGGGGTGTAAACTGCCCAAGTGAAATATGAGGCTGTTCCTTCAATTTATGCTGGGCCTCACTCTGACAATGGAGGGATATGGATCACCTGCAGCCAGAGATTAGTTTAACTCAACATTGAGTCTGACATGGACATTGTGGGCCGAAGGGCCTGTTCCAATAGTTCGATCATCCCTTCCTCTCCTTCTCTCCCCTCCCCTCCCCTCCCCTCCCCTCCCCTCCCCTCCCCTCCCCTCCCCTCCCCTCCCCCCCCCTCCCCTCCCCTCCCCTCCCCTCCCTCCCCTCCCCTCCCCTCCCCTCCCCTCCCCTCCTCTCCCCTCCCCTCCCCTCCCCTCCCCTCCCCTCCCCTCCCCTCCCCTCCCCTCCTCTCCCCTCCCCTCCCCTCCCCCCCCCTACCTTCCCCTCCTTGCCCCTCTCCTTCTCTCCCCTCCCCCCCTACCATTCCCTCCACTCGTGAATCGGGGTCTCTGGCTCTGTGAGGTAGTAACTGGAGTAACTCAGTGGGTCAGGCAGCATCTGTGGAGAACATGGATAGGTGACGTGTCGGGTTCAGACAGGTCTGTACGAGGCAGGTCTGAGTTATCTCCGAGCCTTGCAGGACGGTGCAGCGGGTGGAGCTGCTGCCTCACCAAGCCAGACACCCGGGTTTGATCTTGACCTCGGGTGCTGTCCGTCAGTCCGTTACTATTTTGCCCGCTCTCTCCGTGACCGCGTTGGTTTCCCCGGGTGCTCTTGTTTCCTCCCACTTCCCAAAGTCCTGCAGGTCAGCGGGTCCTGGCGTGTGGGTGAGGGGTAGTATCTGGGGGAGGGGGGGGGGGTGGGAGAGGGGTGGTATCTGGGGGGGGGTTGGGTGAGGGGTAGTATCTGGGGGAGGGGGGGGGGGGGTTAGATCCTCACAGCCGTGACATTCCCTCATCTACCCGTGCTCTCTCTCACAGACGTGTCAATGCCACAAGTTATTTTTCTTTACAATAATTCCAAGCTGTCACTAGACCATAATCTCCCATCGTGGGGATTAAAGGGCTTTGTTTATTCATCTCCCAGTGTGTTTTAATCTGTAAACACATCAAACTGATTAACGACAGTCGTTTTTAGATCATTTTGAACAGATCCTCTCATTCTGGCAGTTTAATGTTTGTGTACGTGTACGTGTGTGTGTACGTGTACGTGTGTGTGTACGTGTGTGTGTACTTGTGTGTGTGCGTGTGTGTGTGTGTGTGTGTACGTGCGTGTGTACGTGTGTGTGTACGTGTGTGTGTACGTGTGTGTGTATGTATGTGCGTGTGTACGTGTGTGTGTGTACGTGTGTGCGTGTGTACGTGTGTGCGTGTGTGCGTGTGTACGTGTGTGTGTGTGTGCGTATGTGTGTGTGCGCGTGTGTGTGTGTGCGTGTGTACGTGTGTGTGTGTGTGTGCAGTTTATGCAGGAGGAATTTCTTTAGCCAGAGGGTGGTGAATCTGTGGAATTCTTTGCCACAGACGGCTGTGGAGGCCACAAGTCAGTGGATATTTTTAAGGCAGAGATAGATAGATTCTTGATGGGCCGAATGGCCTAATTCTACTCCTATAACTTGTGAACTAGCTCTGGGTTGTGCACCAGTCGTGTTGATCTGGACTGAGATAACAGCGATGAAATCCAGGATATTATAAAATCCATTTTAGAGTTTCTTTGAATGAGGACTAGTTTTCACTGTCAGAATGTAAGAGGACGGCGCAGCGGGTAGAGCTGCTGCCTCACAGCGCTGGAGACCCAGGTTCGATCCTGACCTCGGGTGCTGCCTGTGTGGAGTTTGCACGTTCTCCCCGTGACCTGCGTGGGTTTTCTCTGGGTGCTCCGGTTTCCTCCCACACTCCAAAGACGTGCAGGTTTGTAGGTTAATTGGCTTGGTGTAAGTGTAAATTATCTCTCGTGTGTGTGTGTGGGATAGTGTTAGTGTGCGGGGCTCGCTGGTCGGCACGGACTCGCTGGGCCGAAGGGCCTGTTTCCACGCTGTATCTCTAAACTGAACCTGCGGTAAACTGTCCTCTGTAAATTGTCCCCAGTGCATGGGGAGCGGATGAGGAAGCGGAACAACATAGAACTAGTGTGTGTGGGGATCGCTGGCCGGCACGGACTCAATGGGCCGAAGGGCCAGTTTCTGTGCTGGATCTTTCAGTGTAAACCTCGAGGGGAATGATCAGCGTGAGTGTGTGGCTTACTGAGGGTCCCGTGGGCTGCTCAGCTCTGAGTCAGCGATTGTGATTTGGACGCTGTCTACCTGATATTACCCTGGTGATTACTGAGTACATTATCCTGCTGACAGTTCAAATATTCTCAAACGTAATTACCCACTTAACTTAATTAACAACTCTTGGTAATTGGGCAAATTGCAGAGTTCACTCCTGGCTTCTCTCCTTCACTCACTTAGATTCTCAGTCACACAGCAAGGAAACAGGCCCTTCGGCCCAACTTGTCCATTCTGACCAATCTACACGAGTCCCTCCTGTCCCTATTGGCCCGTATCCCCCTAAACCAGTCCTATCCATGTACCTGTCAAAATGTCTCGTAAATGTTGTTTAGTTTTTTAGTTTAGAGATCCAGCGCAGAAACAGGCCCTTCGGCCCATCGAGTTGGTGCCGACCAGCGATTCCCGCTTACTAGCACTATCCTACACACACTAGGGACAATTTACACCTATAACAAGCAAATTTACCTACAAACCTGCACGTCTTCAGTGTGTGGGAGGAAACCGAATGTCTTGGTGAAAACCCACGCAGGTCACGGGGAGAACGTGCAAACTCCATACAGGCAGCACCGATAGTCAGGATCGAACCCAGGTCACTGTCGCTGTGAGGCAGCAATTCTACCGATTGTATTATTGGGCGGCACAGTGGCGCAGCGGGTAGAGCTGCTGCCTCACAGCGCCAGAGACCCGGGTTCAATCCTGCCCACCGGTGCTGTCTGTACGGAGTTTGCACGTTCTCCCCGTGACCCGCGTGCGTGGGTTTTCTCCGGGTGCTCCGGTTTCCTCCCACACTCCAAAGACGTGCAGGTTTGTAGGTTAATTGGCTTTGGTGTAAGTGTAAATGATTCCGAGTGTGTGGATCGGAATATGTAGAAGGAGAATGGTTCTCACTTTCTTTCACCATCTGCTCCTGTGCTACAGATTGTTGTCGAATCTCCCAATAACATCAGCCTAGCCCTGTCCCACGGTACGAGTTTATTCCAAGAGCTCTCCCGAGTTTGCCCTGATTCGAACTCGGAGATTTACGGTAATGGCCACTCGTCGGTACTCGGGGCTCTCGTGGACATTTTCCATCATGTTGAAAAATCTTCACGAGTCTTCCCGTGCTTACCTGCCGTTAGCGAGTCTTCCCGAGTACCTGCCGTTAGCGTTACGAGCCGCTAAGAGACGTCCCCGAGCTCCGATGTACCCGCTACGTACATTCTCCGTGCTTACCACGAGTTTGATTTTATTAAAACTCGGGAAGCAGATAATCTCTGCCATGCTTCACTCTTAGCCCTTCATCAGAGGGCATGGTGTAACTACAAACTCACCAACTCCAGTGTGACCAACATTCACACTAAGGGCTGATTGTTCCCCATTGATTGCTGCTTTTGTAAAATGTCACTGATTCAAGTATCATGAAAGGAAGGTGATCGCTGGTGAGAGTTTGATTAAAACCTGCTGCAAATGGAACAACCAAAAACCTAGGGACAATTCTTTTACATTTACACAAAGCCAATTAACCCACCAACCTGCATGTGTTTGCAGTGTGGGAGGAAACCGGAGAAAACCCACGCAAGTTACGGGGAGAGCGTGCACACGCCAACATCTAATTGTTGTCTATCTACAATCTTACATTGTAATCATCAATATTCATGGCAATGAGCCAACACTTTGACAAACTACACCTTCCACTCGGGAATTAAACGTGTTGTGTTTCAAGTCTAGGTATTAGAGGTAACAGGTGCAGGATTAGAGGCCATTCAGCCCTTCGAGCCTGCACCACCATTCAATGTGATCATGGCTGATCATTCTCAATCAGTACCCCTTTCCTGCCTTCTCCCCATATCCCCTGACTCAGCCATGATCCTATTGAATGGCGGTGCAGGCTCGAAGGGCCGAATGGCCTACTCCTGCACCTATTTTCTATGTTTCTATGACTCCACTATCTTTAAGAGCTCTATCTAACTCTCACTTGAAAGCATCCAGGAAATTCGCCTCCCACCGCCCTCTGAGGCAGAGAATTCCACAGACTCACAACTCTTTGTGTGAAAAGGTTTTTCTTCATCTCCGTTCTAAATGGCCGACCCCTTACTCTTAAACTGTGGCCCCTGGTTTTGGACTCCCCCCAACATCGGGAACATGTTCCCTGCCTCTAGCGTTTCCAATCCCTTAATAATCTTATATGTTTCAATCAGATCCCCTCTCATCATTCTAAACTCCAGAGTGTACAAGCCCAGCTGCTCCATTCTCTCAGCATATGACAGTCCCGCTATCCTGGGAATTAACCTTGTAAACCTACGCTGTACTCCCTCAATAGCAAGAATGTCCCTCCTCAAATTTGGAGACCAGAACTGCACACAATACTCCAGGTGTGGTCTCACTAGGGCCCTGTACAACTGCAGAAGGAATTCCCACTTGTGGAAACATCTTCTCCACATCCACTCTAGTTCAAGTTCAAGTGAGTTTATTGTCATGTGTCCCTGTATAGGACAATGAAATTCTTGCTTTGCTTAAGCACACAGAAAATAGTAGGCATTTACTACAAAACAGATAAATGTGTCCATATACCATGATATAAATATATACACACATGAATAAATAAACTGGTAGTGCAAATAACAGAAAGTGGTTGCTAATAATCAGAGTTTTGTCCGAGCCAAGTTTAATAGCCTGATGGCTGTGGGGAAGTAGCTATTCCTGAACCTGGTTGTTGCAGTCTTCAGGCTCCTGTACCTTCTACCTGAAGGTAGCAGGGAGATGAGTGTGTGGCCAGGATGGTGTGGGTCTTTGATGATACTGCCAGCCTTTTTGAGGCAGCGACTGCGATAAATCCCCTCGATGGAAGGGAGGTCAGAGCCGATGATGGACTAGGCAGTGTTTACTACTTTTTGTAGTCTTTTCCTCTCCAGGGCGCTCAAATTGCCGAACCAAGCCACGATGCAACCGGTCAGCATGCTCTCGACTGTGCACCTGTAGAAGTTAGAGAGAGTCTTCCTTGACAATCCGACTCTCCGTAATCTTCTCAGTAAGTAGAGGCGCTGATGAGCTTTTTTGATAATTGCGTTAGTGTTCTCGGACCAGGAAAGATCTTCAGAGATGTGCACGCCCAGGAATTTGAAGTTCTTGACCCTTTCAACCATCGACCCGTTGATATAAATGGGGCTGTGGGTCCCCCTCCTACTCCTTCCAAAGTCTACAATCAGTTCCTTGGTTTTGCTGGTGTTGAGGGCCAGGTTATTGCGCTGGCACCATATGGACAGTTGCTCGATCTCTCTTCTGTACTCTGACTCATCCCCATCAGTGATACGCCCCACAATAGTGGTGTCGTCAGCGAACTTGATGATGGAGTTCGCACTGTGGTTCGCTACGCAGTCATGGGTATAGAGTGAGTACAGCAGGGGGCTGAGCACGCAGCCTTGAGGTGCTCCCGTGCTGATTGTTATTGAGGCTGACACATTTCCACCAATACGAACAGACTGTGGTCTGTGGACGAGGAAGTCGAGGATCCAGTTGCAGAGGGATGCGCAGAGACCCAGTTCTGCGAGTTTGGTAACCAGTTTGGAGGGGATGATTGTGTTAAATGCCGAGCTGTAATCAATGAATAACAGCCTGACATATGAGTTTTTGTTGTCCAAGTGGTCCAGTGCGGAGTGGAGGGCCAGCGAGATCGCATCCACCGTTGATCTGTTGTGGCGGTACGCGAACTGCAGTGGGTCCAGGTTTTTGTCGATGTAGGAGTTGATTTGCTCCATGATCAACCTCTCAAAGCACTTCATCACCACCGGCGTTAGTGCCACTAGTCGATAGTCATTGAGGCACGTCACCTTACTCTTCTTGGGCACCAGTATAATTGATGCCCTTTTAAAGCAGGTGGGGACCTCAGACCTCAGAAGTGAGAGGTTGAAAATGTCCGTAAAAACTCCCGCCAGTTGGTCCGCACAGGTTTTTAGAACACGACCGGGTATACCATCAGGACCAGGTGCTTTTCGGGGGTTCACCCCTCTGAAGGATTTCCTGACATCGGCCTCTGTGACTGAGACTGAAATGCCATCGCAGCGAATGGGGGATCGGGAAGGCACATCAGCATTCTCCCTGTCAAAGCGTGCGTAAAACGCATTGAGCTCGTCAGGGAGTGATGTTACACCGGCATTCGAGCTGCCTCCTGGTTTTGCCTTGTAGGAGGTGATTGCATTCAGACCCTGCCACAGCTGCCGAACATCTGTCTCGTCCTCCAGTTTGGAGCAGAAGTCCCTTTTGGCCTTTTTGATGGCTTTACCAAGGTCGTATCTGGTCTTCATGTAGGCCACTGTATCGTTGGAGGTGAATGCCCTGTGTCTGGACTTCAGGAGAGTGCGGATCTCAAAGTTCATCCAAGGTTTCTGATTGGGAAACACTCGGAAGGTTTTTGTAGGGATGCAGTCCTCCACACATTTCTTTATGAAGTCTGTAACGACTGTGGCATATTCGTTCAAGTCCGTTGCCGAGTCCTTGAACATTGCCCAGTCTACAGACTCCAAACAGTCCTGGAGTTGTTCTTCGGCCCCCCCCCCCCCCCGACCAGCTCTGTGCTGCCCTCACTTCTGGGGGTGCGCTCTTTAATTGCTGCTTGTAGGCAGGAAGAAGCAGCACCGCGGTATGGTCGGACTTACCGAAGTGAGGGCGAGGGATAGAACGATAGGCATTCTTGATGGTGGTGTAGCAGTGGTCGAGGGTGTTAGGTCCTCTGGTGCAGCAGGAGACATGTTGGTGGAAGTTGGGGAGTGATTTCTTGAGGTTCGCCTTATTGAAGTCCCCAGCAATGGTGGTAAATGCCTCGGGGTAAGACGTCTGGTGTTTGTTGGCCACGGCGTGCAGCTCCTCCAGTGCCAGACGGACGTCTGCCTGGGGTGGGATGTAGACCGCGGTCAGGATAACGGAGGTGAATTCTCTCGGGAGGTAGAAGGGACGGCACTTCACCACCAGATGTTCGAGGTGTGGAGAGCAGGAGTTGGACAGGACTGCCACGTCGGAACACCACGCAGAGTTGACCATGAGGCAGACGCCCCCTCCTCTCCCTTTCCCAGATGCCAGGGTACGGTCCATGCGGTGGATGGAGAACCCTTCAGGCTGGACCGCTGAGTCTGGGGAGCTGGGGGTGAGCCATGTCTCTGTGAAACAGAACACAGAGCATTCCCTCAGCTCCCTTTGATAAAGCAGTCTTGCCCTTAAGTCCTCCACTTTGTTTTCAAGGGACTGTACATTAGCCAGTAGGATAGTAGGGAGAGGGGGCCGAAGTCCCCTGCGCTTCATTCTGACCTGAAGTCCTGCCCGACGGCCACGTTTCCGGACACAATGGAGGCTTCCTCTTTGTTTATCCAGGGTTTAGCACTATCCTACACACACACTAGGGGCAATGTTACAATTATACCAAGCCAATTAAGCTACAAAGCTGTACGCCTGGAGTGTGGGATTGGGGGTTTCAGTGAGGTGCCTGCCCCCAGTAAGGTGATGTTAGTCTTGAAGGAGTAGACCTTTGGCCGACTAGGTGTGTTCATGTCAGCTTGCAGGTTGTATCAAGTGAGTTTGCTGGACAGTAAAGCTGTTCCTCCCTCAACCTCTGCCTCCATCACAGTGTCTTGCCTGCCCACACATGTTTTATTAACTGGGGTCACAACTCTCTGAGTTTTTTCCCCAAACCTGGCAGTGCATCTGATGTATCACTGGTTATAATAGTCTGAAGAAGGGTTTCAGCCCGAAATGTCACCTATTTCCTTCGCTCCATAGATGCTGCTGCACCCGCTGAGTTTCTCCAGCATTTTTGTGTATCACTGGTTATAATAGGATTTGCCTTTTCAATGCAAGTTTAAATTAATCCATTTGTTCCCAAGAATAAAGTTCACCGGCGCGCATTTCCATGTGGCCTTAACGCCTTCATTATGGGCGCTCACAAGACGTTTAGTTTAGGGATCCATCGAGGAAACAGGCCCTTCGGCCCACCGAGTCCATGCTGACCAGTGATCATCCCGTACGCCAGCACTATCCTACACACACACAAGGGACAAATTCCCAATTAACTTGCAAACACGCACGTCTTTGGAGTGTGGGAGGAAACCGGAGCACCCGGAGAAAACCCACGCAGGCCACGGGGAGAACGTGCAAACTCCACACGGACAGCACCCATAGTCAGGATGGAACCCGGGTCTCTGGCGCTGTGAGGTGGCAGCTCTACCCGCTGCGCCCGCCGCTGCCCGCGTGTGAATTCGCTCGTGTCCCTGCTCGAATAACCTCGTTACATCTGCGATTTTGTTCGTATCTAATTCTGGTTTACAGTTGATTCGAGGACGTGTCTGTCTTCCTGTGACGTTGACCAGAGCTGGGTTTATCAATCCATTAATCACACATCTGTTATCCCAGTTCCCTGAAGCCAACTGATCCTGAGATCGCGTCCGGTTTACAATGTACCCTTCAGGAGGGAATGAGAATTGAGTTAGAACCTATATCCTGTACCATAGGATCCTGAATCAGTTCCAGACCAGTGCTCTCTGGCGCGCTAACATCAGTCACAGACGCCGTTGCAACAGGGGTGGAGATAGGTGGACAGTACTGGCTTATAATGGTTCCATTAATGAATAATAACTCTGCTATAATGTCCCCCAAGGCGGTTCTGAACTGTCCATCCGATACATCTATCAAATAATGAAAGGCTTGGATAGAGTGGATGTGGAGAGAATGTTTCCACTAGTGGGAGAGTCTAGGACCAGAGGGCACAGCCTCAGAATTAAAGGACGTTCCTTTAGGAAGGGGATGAGGAGGAATTTCTTTAGCCACAGGGCGGTGAATCTGTGGAATTATTTGCCACAGGCAGCTGTGGAGGCCACAAGTCAGTGGATATTTTCACTGGGGAGGTTGATAGGCTGATGATTAGTGTAGGTGTCAGGGGTAATGGGGAGAATGGGATTAGAGATATACAGCATGGAAACAGGCAATTCGGCCCAACTTGCCCACACCGACCAACGTGCCCCATCTACATGAGTCCCACTTGCCTGCGTTTGGCCCGTATCTCTCTAAACCTGTCCCATCCATGAGAGTGACAAGTAGAACTGCCATGATAGAATGGCGGGGCAGACTCGATGGGCCGAATGGCCTAATTATGCTCCTGTATCTTATGAACGTTTGCCAGTGTTAATCTCAGCTGGCCTTCCCATGTTCCCAATGTTGGGGGAGTCCAGAACCAGGGGCCACACAGTTTAAGAATAAGGGGTCGGCCATTTAGGACTGAGATGAGGAAAAACGTTTTCACCCGGAGAGTTGTGAGTCTGTGGAAATCTCTGCCACAGAGGGCGGTGGAGGCCGATTCACCGGATGTTTTCAATAGAAAGTTAGATTTAGCTGTTAGGGCTAACGGAATCAAGGGATAGGGGGGAGAAAGCAGGAACGGGGTACATTGTGGATGATCACATTGAATGGCGGAGCTGGCTTGAAGGGCCGAATGGCCTACTACTCCTCCACCTATTGTCGATGTTTCTACGTTTCACTGTGTAATACGTTGTGGTTTTAGGGTGACCGGAGTCTGTGAGCAGGCACAGTAGACACTCACTGCGATCTGTCGACAGTCTGAGTAGCGGCCAGCCTCTAACCAGCCTCTCGCTCGCCCCAGTCTCTCTGTCCGTCGCCCGGCTGTCTGCCTCTCCCTCCCTGTCTGCCGTTGTGCTCTTAAGGAGATCAATAATTTAATAACTGAACCTGGAAATAAATCACTTTCATATCTGGCCACAAGATCCCTTAAGCTGAATGATTTAAAAAGGGTAATGATTGGATTAGTTTCAGCAGAATAATATTGTAACGAGTAGACCTTTCCCCTGCTGAGCTTTTATCTGCAGCGTTTGTGCAAGTGACCTGTCTGGAGCTGGAGATGTGTAGACCTACCTCAGCACCCATTCCTCTCTCTCTCTCACCAACCCGACTACCTTGCCCCAGATAGACCTCCAACCTGTGTAGGAAAGAACTACAGGTGCTGGTTTAACTCAAAGGTAGAAGGAATAACTCAGCGGGACAGGCAGCATCTGTGGAGAGAAGGAATGGGTGACGTTTCGGGTCGAGACCCTTCATCAGACTGGTTAGGGAAAGGGCAGAACTCTCATCGGAGAGAGGAGGAGAGCTTCTCCAACGATAGATAAATAGATGAGTGAATGAATAAGTTTATTGGCCAAGTATTCCCATACAAGGAATTTGCCTTGGTGCTCCGCCCGCAAGTGACAAGATGACATGCAGTGACAGTTAGGAATGACACATAGAACATAAAACATTAATAATAAAACATTATCGATTAAACATGTGAATTAAATAAAATACCAGATCAAAAGGAGGCTACAGATATTTGGTTATTGAGTAGAGCTACTGCTCGTGGAACAAAGCTGTTTATGTCTGGCTGTGGCAGCTTTGACAGTCTGGAGTTGCCTTCCAGAGGGAAGTGATTCAAAGAGTTTGTGGCCAGTGGGGGTGTGGGTGTGGACGTGGGTGTAAATGTGGGTGGGGGGTGAAGATGTGGGTGGGGGTTTGGGTGGGTGTGGGTGTGGGGGTGTAGATGTGTGTGTGGACGTGTTGCTGTGGGGGGCTTGTCGTGTCTGGGGCGGCCAGTCCCTGCCGTGTTACAATAAGGTCCTGGTTTCTTCCCACAGGACTGGCTGACCAGGTTTGGCTACCTACCGCCCCCCGATGCTGTGGGCCAGCTCCAGATGCAAGAGGCTTTGACTGAGGCCATCAAAGCCATGCAGAGATTTGCAGGACTCGAGATCAACGGCCTGATAGGTAGGGAGGGGCCTGAAACACAACCTCCCGACCAACCTCCCACTGGGGTTCATTGATTGATTCGGCCCATCAAGTCTACTCCGCCATTCAATCATGGCTGATCTATCTCTCAGTCCTAACCCCATTCTCCAGCCTTCTCCCCATAACCCCTGACACCCGCACTAATCAAGAATCTATCTACCTCTGCCTTAAATATATCCACTGACTTGTGGCCTCCACAGCCGTCTATGGCAAAGAATTCCACAGATTCACCACCCTCTGACTAAAGAAATTCCTCCTCATCTCCTTCCTAAAGGAATGTCCTTTAATTCTGAGGCTGTGACCTCTAGTCCTAGACTCTCCCATCCTCTCCACATCCACTCTATCCAGGCCTTTCACTAATTCGCTGGTCAGGCAGCAACTATGGAGAGGGAGTGACTGGAAGCTGCAGTCTGCCCGTGGAACTGACTGTAGAGATTATTTTTCATACACAGGGACAAATGTTATGAGTAAACTATTTTACAAAGAGCCCAACATCACATCCACTTGTGTGCACTAACAGGTCAAATATCCATTGTCATTCTATAGCGAGAGAGAACTTGTAAAACACATAGCAGTGTTGAACCGTACGGCAACACGCCCTTCGGCCCACATGGCCCGTGCTGAACATACCAAGTTAAACTGATCTCCGCAGATAGACACAAAAAGCTTCTTCAGACTGAAGAAGGGTCTTGACCCCAAACGTCACCTATCCATGTTCTCCACAGATGCTGCCTGTCCCGCTGAGTTACTCCAGCACTCTGTGAAACGTCACCTATCCATGTTCTCCACAGATGCTGCCTGACCCGCTGTGTTACTCCAGCACTCTGTGAAACGTCACCTATCCATGTTGTGGGGGGCCTGTGGGTGGGGGGTGAGGGTATGTTTGTGGGGGGTGGGGGTGGGTGTGAGGGGGGGGTGGGTTGGGTGGGTGTGAGGGGTTAGGCTGTGGGTGGGGGTGAGGGTGGGGGTGGGAGTGAGGGTGAGAGTGGGGGTGAAGGTGATGGTGGGGGTTGGGGTGAGGGTGGGGGTGAGGGGTCAGGGTGGGGGTGAGGGGTGAGGGGTCAGGCTGTGGGTGGGGGTGTGGGTGGGAGTGGGGGTGAGGGTGAGGGTGGGGGTGAGGGGTCAGGCTGTGGGTGGGGTGTGGGTGGGGGTGAGGGTGGGGGTGGGGGTGAGGGTGAGGGTGGGGGTGTGGGTGGGGGTGAGGGTGAGGGTGAGGGTGTGGGTGTGGGTGGGGGTGAGGGTGAGGGTGGGGTGGGGTTGTGGGGTTAGGCTGTGGGTGAGGGTGGGGGTGAGGGGTCAGGCTGTGGGTGGGGTGTGGGTGGGGGTGAGGGTGAGGGTGGGGGTGAGGGGTCAGGCTGTGGGTGAGGGTGTGGGTGAGGGTGTGGGTGTGGGTGAGACTGGGTCAGGCTGTGGGTGGGGTGTGGGTGGGGGTGAGGGTGTGGGTGGGGGTGAGGGTGGGGGTGGGGGTGAGGGTGAGGGTGAGGGTGGGGGTGAGGGTGAGGGTGGGGGGGGGGGGGGGGGTGAGGGTGAGGGTGGGGGTGAGGGTGGGGGTGAGGGGTCAGGCTGTGGGTGGGGTTGTGGGTGGGGGTGGGGGTGAGGGTGAGGGTGGGGGTGAGGGTGGGGGTGAGGGGTCAGGCTGTGGGTGGGGGTGTGGGGTGTGGGTGAGGGTGGGGGTGAGGGTGAGGGTGGGGGTGAGGGTGGGGTGAGGGGTCAGGCTGTGGGTGGGGGTGTGGGGTGTGGGTGAGGATGGGGGTGTGGGGTGTGGGGTGTGGGTGGGGGTGGGGGTGGGGGACAGAGAAGGTGACCCTGTGTGAGGGACCCAGCCATTATTGACCTGCCCCCACCCCTCCACCCGTTGACATTGGAGTGAAGCTGCTGACATGTTTGAGTTCTAGATGAGGCAACGCTATCATTGATGAAGACCCCACGCTGCTCTCTGCCCGACGTGGCCGACTCTGACACGGGCAACCGCAAGAGAGCGGTCCATCCCGGCACTAAGTGGAACAAGAGGAACCTGTCATGGAGGTAAATGTCCAGCCGTGTGTGTGTGTGTGTGTGTGTGTGTGTGTGTGTCCCTGACCCTGGTGCAACTTGCTGTACTACATCAGCTCAGTCTAGTTTATTGTCCCGTGTACCGAGGTACAGTGACAAGCTTCTGTTGCGTGCTATCCAGTCAGCGTAGAGACACATGATTCCAGTGGAGATGCCCACAGTGCACAGATACATGATAAAGGGAAAGATAAAGATTAGTGAAAGGTAAAGTCCGATCAAAGATAGTCCCAGGGTCACCAATGAGGTAGATAGTAGTTCAGGACCGCTCTCTGGTTGTGGGACGGTGACTCAGGATAATCAGTACAGCACGGTGGTGCAGCGGGTAGAGCTGCTGCCTCGCAGCGCCAGAGACCCAGGTTCGATCCTGACCACAGGCGCTGCCTGTACGGAGTTTGCACGTTCTCCCCGTGACCTGCGTGGGTTTTCTCCGTGCGCTCCGGTTTCCTCCCACACGCCAAAGACGTGCAGGTTTGTAGGTTAATTGACTTCTGTAAATAGTAAATTGTCATTGGTGTGTGTAGGATAGTGCGTGTGTACTAGGTGATCGCTGGTCGGTATAGACTCAATGGGCCAAAGGGCCTGTTTCCGCCCAAGATAGACACAGAGTGCTGGAGTAACTCAGCAGGTCAGGCAGCATCTGTGGAGAACATGGATAGGTGACGTTTCACAGAGTGCTGGAGTAACTCAGCGGGTCAGGCAGCATCTGTGGAGAACATGGATAGGTGACGTTTCACATAGTGCTGGAGTAACTCAGCAGGTCAGGCAGCATCTGTGGAGAACATGGATAGGTGACGTTTCACATAGTGCTGGAGTAACTCAGCGGGTCAGGCAGCATCTGTGGAGAACATGGATAGGTGACGTTTCTAGTCGGGACATCTGAAGAAGGGCTCGGACCTGAAACGATGCGTGTCCATGTGAGTTACTCCAGCACCTTGTGTCTATCTACAATCCCAGCATTTCACACTGCCTCAGGAAAGCAGAGATCACTCACACCTCAGTCACTCCCTCTTCTTCCCTTTCTCATTGGGCAGGGGGTACAAAAGCCTGAAATCAACTTTGCGGGCGGGTTCCTATTAAATCTTTCCCCTCTCACCTTAAACCCATGTCCTCTGGTTCTTCATTCCCCTTCTCCATTCACCTTTTCTGTGCATTGTCTCCAAAGACGTGCAGGTTTGTAGGTTAATTCGCTTGGTGAATGTACAAATTGTCCCTAGTGGGTGTAGGATGTGCGGGGATCGCTGGTTGGCACGGACCCGGTGGGTCGAAGGGCCTGTTTCCGCGCTGTATCTCTAAACTAAATCTATTCCCCTCATGATTTTGTGCACCTCTATAAGATTATCCTCATCCTCCTGCGCTCCATGGAATAAAGTCCTAGCCTGGCCCAACCTCACACCCTTGAGTCTGTGAGTTTATTGTCTCTCCACAACCACACCTCTGCTACAGCCACAGTCACTCAAGGCGTTCCCCAAGGCTCCGTACTCGGCCCCCTCCTCTTCATCATCTACATCCTCCCCCTTGGTCAGATACTCCGCCACTTCAACCTGGACTTCCACTGTTACGCCGATGACACCCAGATCTACCTCGGCACCAAATCCCCCACAACCCCCCCCCCCTCTCCCATATCAACTCCTGTTTGTCAGCTATAAAAACCTGGATGCAACATAATTTCCTCAAACTCAACAGCGATAAGACAGAATTCCTCCTCATAGGCTTCAAATCCACACTCAGCAAAATCAATAACCCCACTCTCACCATCGACGGCACCACTGTCTCCCCATCTCCCCAGGCCCGCAACCTTGGCGTGATCTTTGATTCCACCCTCTCCCTTGAGCCTCACATCCGCCATGTCATTAAAACCGCCTTCTTTCACCTTCGCAACATCGCCAAAATCAGACCCTCTCTCACACCTCCCGCTGCTGAAAGACTCATCCATGCCTTCATCTCCTCCCGACTGGACTATTGCAACTCACTTCTCCTTGGCATCAGCTCCACCTACATCAACCGACTCCAACTGGTCCAGAACGCAGCCGCCCGACTCATCACCCACACCAAATCCTGGCACATCACTCCAGTCCTCAAACAACTTCACTGGCTTCCCATCTCCCACCGGATCACCTACAAAATCCTGATCCTCACCCACAAAGCCCTCCACCATCTGGCCCCCCCATATCTCACTGACCTCCTCTCCCCCTACCAACCCTCACGGTCCCTCAGATCCACATCAGCCGGTTCTCCTCTCCATCCACAAGTCCAACCTCCGCAGTTTTGGGGACAGAGCCTTCTCCAGGGCAGCTCCCAGGCTCTGGAACTCCCTCCCCCAACTGATCCGCAATTCCGTGTCCCTCACCATCTTCCAGTCCCGCCTCAAGACCCATCTCTTCACCTCTGCCTATCCTTAGCCCCACGTCCCCCTCCCTTTTCATCTGTGCTTGAATTGCCTCATATTGTGTTTTGAATTGAATTCAGTCTTTAATTTGTGTACTAGTCATGTCTCTACTATTTATTTCATTCCCCTTACATGTTTTTCCTCTACCTGCTAAATTTTTGTAAGGTGTCCTTGAGACTCTTGAAAGGCGCCCATAAATAAAATGTATTATTATTATTATTATAATTGTCATGTGTACCGTGAGCCCTGGTCTCAGCTTACACTACAATACAATACATTACAATATTTATTGTCATTTGAGCCTCAGTGAGACTCAAACGAAATTCCGTTTGCCTTGCGGTAAAGGCAAACGTTGCATTTGTATCACTAATTATCTGCAGCACCTGCAAGCTGTGATTCATGGTCAAGGGTAAACAACGCCATGTGTATAGCGCACTGCTCTCCTCTGTCCAATTAAACTATGTTCTACTTCCCTCTTCCCTTGCCAAAGTGAATCATATTCCATATCGTTCCCCCATCTGTCTCTGGAACTAATACTCTGCGTCACGCTGCAGAAATCCTCCTTCAATCTGGGCCATGGAACATCTTCAAAGAGGTGTATAAAATCATGAGAGGAATAGATTGGGTAGATGCACAGAGTCTCTTGCCCAGAGTTGGGGAATCGAGGACCAGAGGACATAGGTTTAAGGTGAAGGGGAGAAGATTTAATAGGAATCTGAGGGGCAACTTTTTTCACACAGGTGGGTGTATGGACAGAGCTGCCGGAGGACGTAGTTGAGGCTGGGGCTATCCCAACGTTTAAGAAACAGTTAGACAGGTACATGGATAGGACAGGTTTGGAGGGATATGGACCAAACGCTGGCAGGTGGGACTGATGTACATGTGCTGTACTGTACCTGTGCCGTACCTGTGCTGTGGTGTACCTGTGCTGTGGTGTACCTGTGCTGTGGTGTACCTGTGCTGTGGTGTACCTGTGGTGTACCTGTGGTGTACCTGTGCTGTGGTGTACCTGTGGTGTGGTGTACCTGTGCTGTGGTGTACCTGTGGTGTGGTGTACCTGTGCTGTGGTGTACCTGTGGTGTACCTGTGCTGTGGTGTACCTGTGCTGTGGTGTACCTGTGCTGTGGTGTACCTGTGCTGTGGTGTACCTGTGCTGTGGTGTACCTGTGGTGTACCTGTGGTGTACCTGTGCTGTGGTGTACCTGTGGTGTACCTGTGATGTGGTGTACCTGTGGTGTGGTGTACCTGTGGTGTGGTGTACCTGTGGTGTGGTGTACCTGTGCTGTGATGTACCTGTGCTGTGGTGTACCTGTGGTGTACCTGTGCTGTGGTGTACCTGTGGTGTACCTGTGCTGTGGTGTACCTGTGCTGTGGTGTACCTGTGCTGTGGTGTACCTGTGGTGTACCTGTGCTGTGGTGTACCTGTGCTGTGGTGTACCTGTGCTGTGGTGTACCTGTGCTGTGGTGTACCTGTGGTGTACCTGTGCTGTGGTGTACCTGTGCTGTGGTGTACCTGTGCTGTGGTGTACCTGTGCTGTGGTGTACCTGTGCTGTGGTGTACCTGTGCTGTGGTGTACCTGTGCTGTGGTGTACCTGTGGTGTACCTGTGCTGTGGTGTACCTGTGCTGTGGTGTACCTGTGCTGTGATGTACCTGTGCTGTGGTGTACCTGTGGTGTACCTGTGCTGTGGTGTACCTGTGCTGTGGTGTACCTGTGCTGTGGTGTACCTGTGGTGTGGTGTACCTGTGCTGTGGTGTACCTGTGATGTACCTGTGGTGTACCTGTGATGTGGTGTACCTGTGGTGTACCTGTGGTGTACCTGTGGTGTACCTGTGCTGTGGTGTACCTGTGGTGTACCTGTGGTGTACCTGTGGTGTACCTGTGGTGTGCCTGTGATGTGCCTGTGATGTGCCTGTGATGGGGTGTACCTGTGGTGTACCTGTGGTGTACCTGTGATGTACCTGTGCCGTACCTGTGCTGTACCTCTGCAGGGTGCGTACGTTCCCGCGGGACCCCCACCTTGGGCACGACACTATCCGGGCCCTCATGTACTACGGGCTGAAGGTGTGGAGCGACGTGGCACCGCTCAACTTCCACGAGGTTGCCGGGGACAACGCGGACATCCTGATCGACTTCTCCAAGGCCCAGCACCAGGACGCGTACCCCTTTGACGGGCCTGGGGGGGCCGTGGCTCACGCCTTCTTCCCCGGAGACGGCCCTGCGGCGGGGAAGGTGCACTTTGATGACGATGAGGCCTGGTCATTCAGGTCCGCAGGTGAGGGGTCAGGGTCAGGGGTACGACCGGGTCAGGGGTCAGAGGGCGAGGGAGGCACTCAATGTCCAGCGGGGGGGGGGTGAGGGAGCGCGCGCTGTGAGGGGGGGGGGGGGGGGGGTGAGGGAGACACCAGGAACTAACTGCAGATGCTGGAATCTAGAGCAGGAAATGCAAGATGCTGGAGGAACTCAGCAGGTTTTAGAGTTTCGAGTTACACTGCGGGAACAGGCCCTTCGGCCCACCGATCAACAATCACCCGTTCACACATGCTATCCCACTTTCTCATCCACTCCCTACACACACACACTAGGGACAATTTACAGAAGCCAATTAACCTACAAACCTGCACGTCTTTGGAGTGTGGGAGGAAACCGGAGCACCCGGAGAAAACCCACGCAGGTCACGGGGAGAACGTGCAAACTCCGTACAGACAGCACCCGTGGTCAGGATGGAACGGGGGTCTGTGGCGCTGTGAGGCAGCAGCTCTACCCGCTGCGCCACCGTGCCAACACCAAGCCCAGGGACCACTCACACTAACTCCCGAGAGAGAGGTTCTCCTCACCTCATTGCTGAGTTAGAACGAAGAACTGGTTCTTCACGTTGAACCTTTAGCCGTTTGCAATTTCCTGCAACACATCGATGTCAGAAACAGATTGATGTTTTTGTTCCGAAACCTACAGCTGAACTTCAGTGGAGTTCTGCACAATCCGCATCTCTTTCCTTGGAAGGATTTTGCTCGCAAGATGATGAAATAACATTAAAGGCAGATAAAACCTTTCATTAAAAACTGAGACTATAGACAATAGACAATGCAGGAGGAGGCCATTCGGCCCTTCGAGCCTGCACCACCATTCAATGTGATCATGGCTGATCATCCAACTCAGTATCCCGTACCTGCCTTCTCTCCATACCCTCTGATCCCCTTAGCCACAAGGGCCACATCTAACTCCCTCTTAAATATAGCCAATGAACTGGCCTCGACTACCCTCTGTGGCAGGGAGTTCCAGAGATTCACCACTCTGTGTGAAAAAAGTTCTTCTTATCTCGGTTTTAAAGGATTTCCCCCTTATCCTTAAGCTGTGACCCCTTGTCCTGGACTTCCCCAACATCGGGAGCAATCTTCCTGCATCTAGCCTGTCCAACCCCTTAAGAATTTTGTAAGTTTCTATAAGATCCCCTCTCAATCTCCTATAAGGTAACTCAGCGGGACAGGCAGCATCTCTGGAGAGAAGGAATGGGTAACATTTTGGGTTGAGACCCTTCTTCAGACTGATGTCAGGAGAGAGGCAGATACAAAGATAAGGAAAAGCAAGGTGTGAAAACAGGACAAAGGGAATGGAGATCAGTGATACAGTGTGGAAACAGGCCCTTCGGCCCGACTTGCCCAAACTAGCCAACATGCCCCATCTACACTAGTTCCACCTGCCTGTGTTTGGCCCATATCCATCCAAACCTGTCCTATCCGTGTACCTGTCTAAACGTTTCTTAAGCATTGTGATAGTCCCTGCCGCAACTACCTCCTCCGGCAGCTCGTTCCATGCACCCACCGCCCTTAGTGTGAAAGGGTTGCCCCTCAGGTTCCTATTAAATCTTTCCCCCCTCACCTTAAACCCATGTTTCAAGAGAGATTTAGCTCTTGGGGCGAAAGGAATCAAGGGATATGAGGAGAAAGCAGGAACGGGCTCATCGAGTCTACTCCACCATTCAATCGTGGCTGATATCTCCCTCCTAACCCCATTCTCCTGCCTTCTCCTCATAACCATTGACACCCGTCCTAATCAAGAATCTATCTATCTCTGCCTTAAAAATATCCACTGACTTGTGGCCTCCACAGCCGTCTGTGGCAATGAGTTCCCTCTGACTAAAGAAATTCTTCCTCACCTCCTTTCTAAAAGAGTGTCCTTTAATTCTGAGGCTGTGCCCTCTAGTCCTAGACTCTCCCACTAGGGGAACATCCTCTCCACATCCACTCTATCCAGGCCTTTCACTATTTGGTGACGTTTCAATGAGGTCCCCCCTCAACCTTCTAAACTCCAGTAAGTACAGGCCAGTGTCTCATAGGTCAAACGCTCATCATAGGTTAACCCGCTCATTCCTGGGATCATTCTTGTAAACCTCCTCTGGACCCTCTCCAGAGCCGGCACATCCTTCCTCAGATATGGGGCCCAGGTTTGACATAGAAACATAGAAAATAGGTGCAGGAGTAGACCATTCAGCCCTTCGAGCCTGCACCGCCATTCAATATGATCATGGCTGATCATCCAACTCAGTATCCCATCCCTGCCTTCTCTCCATACCCCCTGATCCCTTTAGCCACAAGGGCCACATCTAACTCCCTCTTAAATATAGCCAATGAACTGGCCTCAACCACCTTCTGTGGCAGAGAATTCCACAGATTCACCACTCTCTGTGTGAAAAATGTTTTCCTCATCTCGGTCCTAAAAGATTTCCCCCTTATCCTTAAACTGTGACCCCTTGTTCTGGACTTCCCCAACATCGGGAACAATCTTCCTGCATCTAGCCTGTCCAACTCCTTAAGAATTTTGTAAGTTTCTATAAGATCCCCCCTCAATCTTCTAAATTCTAGCGAGTACAAGCCGAGTCTATCCAGTCTTTCTTCATATGAAAGTCCTGACATCCCAGACAGTCCTGACATAAGGGTTGTGGGTTTAAACCAGGGGCTGTGACTGCAGTGTGGATCTTCCTTTACAGATGTTCAGGTGATGGACCTGTTTGCGGTGGGGGTCCATGAGTTTGGCCACGCCATCGGACTTCCTCACTCTTCATCCAACGTGTCCATAATGAGACCGTACTACCAGGGCCCAGTGGGAGACCCCCTGCAGTATCGCCTGCCCCGCCACGACCAGCTGAGCGTCTGGCAAATGTACGGTACGTAACCTCCCCGCCGCTACGCACGTACAACGCATCGGCCGAGACGGGACGCAGCTTCAGTTCCAGTCTACTTTTCACACCTCACCCTTCCATATCTCTAGACTCCCTCTCCCCTGACTCTAAGTCTGAAGAAGGGTCTCGACCCGAAACGTCACCCGCTCCTTCTCACCAGAGATGCTGCCTGTCCCGCTGAGTTAATCCAGTATTTTGTGTCTAGGTTGACGAGGATGTTGCCGGGACTCGAAGATCCTGGGCTACAGGGAGAGGTTGAGCTGGCTAGGACTTTATACCTTGGAGCGCAGGAGGATGAGGGGTGATCTTATAGAACTGTAGAAGATCGTGAGGGGAATAGAATAGATAAGGTGAATGCACAAGAGAATATTTCCCAGAGTAGTGGAATCAAGAGTCATTGGATTAAGCTGAGAGGGGGAAGATTTAATAGGAACCTGAGGGGCAACTGTTTGACACAGAGTGGGGGTACAGAGTGGGTGCATGGAACGAGCTGCCAGAGGAGGTAGTTGAGTGGGCTATAACAGCATTTAAAATACATTTGGACAGGTACATGGATTGGACAGGTTTGGAGGGATTGGGCCAAACGCGGACAGGTGGGACAAGTGTAGATGGCGCATGTTGGTTGGCGTGGAAACGTTTCCCCAAGAGGAAGCCCACGCGGTCTCACGGAGAACGTGCAAACTCCACATGGATAGACAGCATGGGAGGTCTTTGGCGCTGTGAGGCAGCAGCTCTATCCTCTGGCAGCTCGTTCCATACACCCACCACCCTCTGTGTGGAAAAGTTACCCCTCAGATTCCTATTAAATCTTCTCCCCTTCACCTTAAACCCATGCTTCGCTCATTCACGGTGACTCTGAGATTCTTGTGTTGTCGGCTTGGTCTTTGGCCAAGTCTATAGCCCGAGGACGTATGCGCTGCTTCTGCTGATCAGTCACTGCGAGAATTTAATAAAAAATCAATCTGTCTGCAGGGATGTGTTTGACTTGCAGCCACACTGCAGGTCACCAGCACCTACATTCACATCTGTCTCATAGGAATATATTGCCCTGACTACCCAGGATATTACAATGTTAGATTTAGAGCAATCTTTATCATCTGCTTGCCAGGGAAGGACAAACGGCAATGTGTAATTGGATTAGTGTGTGTGTGTGTGTGTGTGTGTGTGTGCGTGTGTGTGCGTGTGTGCGCGTGTGTGCGAGTGTGTGTGAGTGTGTGCGAGTGTGTGCGCGTGTGTGTGCGAGTGTGTGCGTGTGTGTGTGCCTATGTGTGTGCGTGTGTGCGTGTGTGTGTGCCTCTGTGTGTGCGTGTGTGTGCGTGCGCGTGTGCAAGTGTGTGTGCCTATGTGTGTGCGTGTGTGCGTGTGTGTGTGCCTCTGTGTGTGCGTGTGTGTGTGTGCGCGTGTGCAAGTGTGTGTGCCTATGTGTGTGCGTGTGTGTGTGTGTGTGCGTGTGTGTGTGTGCGTGTGTGTGTGCGAGTGTGTGTGTGTGCGAGTGTGTGTGTGTGTGTGTGCGAGTGTGCGTGTGCGTGTGTGTGTGTGCGTGTGTGTGTGCGAGTGTGTGTGTACCTGTGCCTGAGTGTGTGTGTACCTGTGCCTGAGTGTGTGTGTCTATGTGTGTGCATGTGTGTGAGTGTGCATGTACGAGTGTGTGTGCCTATGTGTGAGTGTGCATGAGTATGTGTGAGTGTGTGCGTGTGACTATGTGCGTGTGTGTGAGTGTGTGAGTGTGTGTGACTGTGTGCGTGTGTGTGTGACTGTGCGTGTGAGTGTATGTGTGTGAACATGTGTCTGTGAGCGTGTGTGCATGTGTGTGCGTGTATGAGTGCTGCCGTACATATATGTGCATGTTGTGTACATGCGTGTGCGTGTTTTCACAGCCGTGTTTCTCTCTCCACACACAGGGGTCAGGGAGCTGCTGTTCCCCACCAGCCAGCCGCAGACAGAGAGCTCCTCGGACCACCCTGTACTACCCGCTGCTTCGCCGGGACCACGACCCACAGCCCCGTGAGTGTGGCCCCCCTACCCCCGCCCGGTGCAGCTCTGTGCAACCATGGTCAGGTCACACGGACATTACAGGACGTTCCTTCAGGAAGGAGATGAGGAGGAATTTCTTTAGCCAGAGGGTGGTGAATCTGTGGAATTCTTTGCCACAGACGGCTGTGGAGGCCACAAGTCAGTGGATATATGTAAGGCAGAGATAGTGCGGGTGTCAGGGGTTACAGGGAGAAGGCACAGAGTGGGGCACAGAGTGGGGCACAGTGGGGTACAGAGTGGGGGTACAGAGTGGGGTACAGAGTGGGGTACAGAGTGGGGGCACAGAGTGGGGCACAGTGGGGCACAGAGTGGGGCACAGTGGGGCACAGTGGGGCACAGAGTGGGGCACGGAGTGGGGCACGGGGTGGGGCACAGAGTGGGGCACAGAGTGGGGCACAGGGTGGGGTACAGAGTGGGGCACGGGGTGGGGCACAGAGTGGGGTACAGGGTGGGGTACAGGGTGGGGCACAGAGTGGGGCACAGGGTGGGGGTACGGAGTGGGGCACGGGGTGGGGCACGGGGTGGGGCACAGAGTGGGGTACAGAGTGGGGATACAGAGTGGGGTACGGGGTGGGGCATGGGGCATGGAGTGGGGGTACAGAGTGGGGTACAGAGTGGGGGACGGAGTGGTGTACTGGGTGGGGCACAGAGTGGGGGACGGAGTGGGGGTACAGAGTGGTGTACAGAGTGGGGCACAGAGTGGGGTACAGGGTGGGGCACAGAGTGGGGTACAGAGTGGGGCACAGAGTGGGGGTACAGAGTGGGGGTACAGAGTGGTGGTACAGAGTGGTGTACAGAGTGGGGCACAGAGTGGGGTACAGGGTGGGGCACAGAGTGGGGGTACAGAGTGGGGGTACAGAGTGGGGTACAGAGTGGGGTACAGAGTGGGGTACAGAGTGGGGTACAGAGTGGGGGCACAGAGTGGTGTACTGGGTGGGGCACAGAGTGGGGTACAGAGTGGGGGACGGAGTGGGGGACAGAGTGGGGCACAGAGTGGGGGTACAGAGTGGGGTACAGAGTGGGGGCACAGAGTGGGGTACAGAGTGGGGTACAGAGTGGGGCACAGAGTGGGGGTACAGTGGGGGCACAGAGTGGGGTACAGAGTGGGGGCACGGAGTGGGGTACAGGGTGGGGTACAGAGTGGGGTACAGGGTGGGGCACAGAGTGGGGGTACAGAGTGGGGTACAGAGTGGGGGCACAGGGTGGGGTACAGAGTGGGGTACAGGGTGGGGCACAGAGTGGGGTACAGAGTGGGGGCACGGAGTGGGGTACAGGGTGGGGTACAGAGTGGGGCACACGTGTGAACACATGAACTGTTTCTCCTGCAGGGTGAGGGGGGATCTCCCGGACAGATGTAACACCGACTTTGATGCCGTGGCTCAGATCCGTGGCGAGGCGTTCTTCTTCAAAGGTACGCACGGTAATCCCACACGCGTGTACAGAGACTGCCTTCCCCCACACGCGTGTGACCTGTTCGAGGCCACCTTCCCCAACACACAGGTCCAGCTGCAGTTCCTTCCAAGGCTCTGGCCCACTAGAGTGGTGCAACAGCTCCACTCACAGGGGGACACAGGAACTGCAGGACTCAGTTTGTGCCAGACACAGCGGGTAGAGCGGCTGCCTCACAGCGCCTGGGACCCCGGTTCGATCCCGACCTCGGGTGCTGTGTGTGTGTGTGTGTGTGTGTGTGTGTGTGTGTGTGCGTGTGTGTGTGTGTGTGTGTGTGTGTGTGTGTGTGTGTGTGTGTGTGTGTGTGTGTGTGTGTGTGTGTGGTGGTGTGTGTAGGGGTGTGTGTGTGGTCGTGTGTGTGTGCGTGTGGTGTGGTGTGCGTTGGGTTGTGTTTGCGAGTGTGGTGCGTGTGTTGCTAGTGGTGTGCGTTGTGTGTGTGCATGTGTGTGTGCCGTGTGTGCGGTGTGTTGTGTGCGTGTGTGTGTGTGGCGTCGTGTGGTGTGTGTGTGTGTGTGGTGTGTGTGCGTGTGTGTGTGCGTGTGTGTGTGTGTGGCACGTGTGTGTGTGCGTGCGTGTGCGTGTGCGCGTGTGTATGCGTGTGCGTGTGTGTGTGTGTGCGTGTGCGTGTGCGTGTGCGTGTGCGTGTGCGTGTGCGTGTGTGTGTGTGTGTGTGTGTGTGTGTGTGTGTGTGTGCGTGTGTGTGTGTGCATCCCAAAGCCGTGCGGGTTTGTAGATTAATCGGCCCCTCTGTAAATTGCCTCCTGGTGTGTAGGGAGTGGATGAGCAAGTGGGATAACATGGAGCTAGTGTGAACGATAATTGGTGTGGTCTCGGTGGGCCATCCCATGGTAGCAAGTTATAGAGTCATACAGTGTGGAAACAGGCCCTTCAGCCCAACTTGCCCATGCCAACCACGTTGTAGATACATAGAAAATAGGTGCAGGAGTAGGCCATTCGGCCCTACAAGCTAGCACCACCATTCAATATGATCATGGCTGATCATCCAGAATCAGTACCTCGTTCCTGCTTTTTCCCCATATCCCTTGCTTCCATTAGCCCCAAGAGCTAAATCTTAACTCTCTCTTGAAAACATCCAGTGAATCGGCCTCCACTGCCTTCTGTGGCCAAGAATTCCACAGATTCACAGGTAGACAAAAAGCTGGAGAAACTCAGTGGATGAGGCAGCATTTATGGAGTGAAGGAATGGGTGACGTTTCGGGTCGAGACCCTTCTCCACAGATTCACAACTCTCTGGGTGAAAACGTTTTTCTTCATAGAGTCATAGTCATAGAGTGATACAGTGCGGAAACAGGCCCTTCGGCCCAACTTGCCCACGCCGGCCAACATGTCCCAGCTGCACTAGTCCCACCTGCGCGTGCTTGGTCCATATCCCTCCAAACTTGTCCTATCCATGCACCTGTCTAACTGTTTCTTAAACATTGGGATAGTCCCAGCCTCAACTACCTCCTCCGGCAGCTTGTTCCATACACCCACCACCCACTGCGTGAAAAAGTTACCCCTCAGATTCCTATTAAATCTTTTCCCCTTCACCTTGAACCCGTGTCCTCTGGTCCTCGATTTCCCTACTCTGGGCAAGAGACTCTGTGCATCTACCCGATCTATTCCTCTCATGATTTTATACATCTCTTACAAAGATATCCCCTCATCCTCCTGCGCTCCAAGGAATAGAGACCCAGCCTGGTCAACCTCTCCCTATAGCTCACACCCTCTAGTCCGGGCAACCTCCTCGTAAATCTTCTGTGAACTCTTTCCAGCTTGACAATATCTTTCCTGTAACATGGTGCCCAGAACTGAACACAATATTATAAATGCGGTCTCACCAACGTCTTATACAACTGCAACATGACCTCCCGACTTCTCTACTCAATACTCTGACTGATGAAGGCCAAAGTGCCAAAAGCCTTGTTGACCACCTTATCCACCTGCGACTCGACCTTCAAGGAACCAAGCACCTGTACTCCTAGATCCCTCTGCTCCACAACACTACCCAGAGGCCTACCATTCACTGTCTAGGTCCTGCCCGTGTTAGACTTCCTCAAAATGCAATCTCGGTATTAAATTCCATCAACCATTCCTCAGCCCACCTGGCCAATCGATCCAGATCCTGCTGCAATCGTTCACAACCATCTTCACTATCTGCAAAACCACCCACTTTTGTATCATCAGCAAACTTGCTAATCTTGCCCTGTACGTTCTCATCCAAATCATTGATGTAGATCTCAGTCTCAGTCCTGAATGGACAACCCCTTATTCTTAAACTGTGACCCCTGGTTCTGGACTCACACTATGGGGAACATTTTTCCTGCATCTCGCCTGTCCAATCCTGTAAGTATTTGATATGTTGACATGAATGTTATAAGTTGTGTTGTGTTTACGCCAACAGGGAAGTACTTTTGGCGTTTGACCCGAGACCGCCACCTGGTGTCCTTGCAGCCGGCAGAGATCCGGCGGTTCTGGCGAGGACTGCCGGCCAACATGGGGGGCGTGGACTCGGTGTACGAGAGAACCACTGACCACAAAATAGTCTTCTTCAAAGGTAACCGCTCCATCTGTGGCCAACCATCCATCCATCCATCAGGGGTTGGACTACACTGCTCAGGAAGTCATAGAGTGATACAGTGTGGATACAGGCCCTTCGGCCCATCTTGCCCATACCGCCCAACATGTCCCAGCTACAAAGATAGACACAAAATGCTGGAGTAACTCAGCGGGACAGGCAGCATCTCTGGATTTATTTTCTTTGTCCCAGCTATGCCAGTCCCACCTCCCAGCCTTTTGATCCAGATCCCTCCAAACCTGTCCTATCCATGTACCTGTCTAACTGTTTCTTAAACATTGGGGTAGTCCCAGCCTCAACTACCTCCTCAGGCAGCTTGTTCCATACACCCACCACCCTCTGTGTGAAAAAGTTACCCCTCAGATTCCTATTAAATCTTTTCCCCTTCACCTTGAACCTATGTCCTCTGGTCCTCGATTCCTCTACCCTATGCATCTACCCGATCTATTCCTCTCATTATTTTATACACCTCTATAAGGCCACCCCTCATCCTCCTGTGCTCCAAGGAATAGAGTCCTAGCCTACTCAACCCTTCCCTGTAGCTCACACCCTCTAGTTCTGGCAACATCCTCGTGAATCTTCTCTGAACCCTCTCCAGTTTGACAACATCTTTCCTATAACACGTTGCCCAGAACTGAACACAATACTCTGCTGCACCACCGTGCCAGCCTTGTGTTTCAATACATGACATTTCATTGGTCCACTTGACAATTAAACACTCGTGTGGCACGCTGGTGCAGCGGGTAGAGCTGCTGCCTCACAGCGCCGGAGACCCGGGTTCCACCCTGACCACGGGCGCTGTCTGTACGGAGTTTGCACGTTCTCCCCGTGACCTGCGTGGGTTTACCCCAGGATCTTCGGTTTCCTCCAACACTCCAAAGACATGCGGGTTTGTAGGTTACTCGTCTCAGTGTAAGTGTAAATTGTCCCCAGTGTGTGTAGGATAGTGTTAATGTGCAGGGATCGCTGGTCGGCACGGACTCGGTGGGCCGAAGGGCCTGTTTGCACGCTGTATCTCTGCAGTAAACCCTTGACTGTTGGCTGTTAACTCTTTATCTCAGGAGAACGCTACTGGTTGTTCAAAGACAACAATGTGGAGGAGGGCTACCCGCGATTCATCGCCGACTTTGGCCTCTCGGTGAAGAACGTAGACGTGGCCTTTGTCTCGCCCCACAACGACACCACCTACCTGTTCAAGGGCAATCAGTACTGGAGGTACGATGACCATTGGAGGAAGATGGACCCAGCTTACCCAAAGCCAACAACACTGTGGAAGGGCTTGCCCAGTGGAGTTGATGATGCCATGCGCTGGTCTGATGGTACGTATGTGGCACTGGTGGGCAACCCTGGCCGCTCTGCGATTGGAAATCTGTCGTTAAGCATGAGGGTTGCACGTTGGTGCAGCGGGTAGAGCTGCTGCCTCACAGCGCCAGAGACCCCGGTTCCATCCTGACTACGGGCGCTGCCTGTACGGAGTTTGCACGTTCTCCCCGTGACCTGCGTGGGTTTTCTCTGGGTGCTCCGGTTTCCTCCCACACTCCAAAGACGTGCAGGTTTGTAGGTTAATTGGCTCGGTCTAATTCTAAATTATCCCTAGTGTGTGTAGGATAGTGTTAGTGTGCAGGGATCGCTGGTTGGCACTGACTCGGTGGGCCGAAGGGCCTGTTTCCGTGCTGTATCTCTAAACTAAACTAGATGTAGGTGTAAGGTGAGAGGTGGGGGACAGGCTCTCAGTTCAGGTGGGAACAGCTTAGATGGGAGATAGACAGAGTGCTGGAGTAACTCAGCGGGTCAGGCAGCATCTGTGGAGAACATGGATAGGTGACGTTTCATGTTGGGACCCACTCTCAGACTAGGGGTGACCCTTTTTCAGAGTGACCTATCCACCTTCTCCACAGATGCTGCCTGACCCACTGAGTTACTCCAGCACTCTGTGTACAGTTAGGAGGTATTAGCTATCAGGAGAGGTTGTATAAACATGGAATGTTTTCTCTGGAAGCTGGGAGATTGTGGAGGGATAAAAGTGTATAGAATGATGCTGTGGTTTTCTTTGCCTTGTGCCTCCAGGAGCAACTTACTTCTTCAAGGGCAAGCAGTACTGGAAGGTGTCGGGCAATAACATGGAGGTTGACCTATCGTCACCACAGCCAGTGGGCAGGGACTGGCTGTCGTGCAGTGGGATGCAAGCGGACTCGTCTATAGGGGAGCGGGCCGAGTCGCGCCCGCGGTCAGCCCCGCAGCCCGGGCATGAGACGGGTACGGGCGGCGAGAGAAGGAACTGCACGTGTGGGTCAGGGGCGGTGACCCCACGACCTGCCATCCCACTGAGACACGAGGCGTTCCTCCCTCTCCTCCTCGCTCTGCCCCTCTGCCTGGGCACCGTGTAACGGGCAACGCCGGGGTTACGCCAACACCAGCGGCCGCACCACCGGCCCGGTGAGAGTTCACCGCCCGCACGCCTGCCCGCCCGCCCGCCCGCCGTGGGTGAGTCTCGCCGACAAGTCCAGGGAGCATCGGAGGAAGGAGCGAAGACGCCAACACTGACTCCATGTGGCCTGTATCCCCAAAACTGCTCCAACACAACTACCGCTGCAAGACCGCCTGCCCTCCCGCCCTCCCGCCTGCCCCACCACAGAAAACACCGGGACTTCATATTCCTGCGGGCAAGGCTGGAACAGAGTCCAAAATCCATGGTGGCGACCAACCCATGTTCTCAGCTCCTGGCCACAGATTATTTATATATATATATATATATTATTATTCTTTTTCACTCACTGGCCAGCGGGTTACTTATTCATTAGTTCCCTGGCGATGTTGGCTGGGTCTGGCGTTGGTCCTGATGCTGGAACAGCTACCTCCAGTGGTAGATACCTCTAGACGGAGAGATACCGACATTGGGAGAGAGATACCTGGTTGGGAGAGAAGTGGGGAGTCTTCTGTGTAGGGGAGGGGAGTGGGGTAGGGGTATCTTTGCAGGGGGTAATATCTGTAGAGGGAGGAAGGTCTCTGGAGAGGGAGATACCTCCGGGAAGTCCCATGGTCAGAGAGATGCGGAGAGGTTTGGAACTCTTGGTGATTGTTGTGTGCCTGTGACCTCTGGTACTCTCAGTCCCCCCCCCCCCCTGGAAATCTTAGCATTGATCCACATAATGTAATCGGTTAATTTATTTATTCCTGGTCACTGCTGTTAATTGCTGATCCGGGTGAAAACATGTATATTTAACAGGGGGACGTCAGGCAGTGAATATAATTCTGTTTGAATCAGTTTTCAGCTCGGATCTGACATTTCCTGTTCATTCCCGAGACCCGGAAGGTATGAATTAGTGCAGAATGGCAGAAACACTCAGCAGGTCGGGCAGCGTCTGTGGAGAGAGAAACAGAGGCATTGGTTTAGCATCTTGAACCTTCACCAAGGCAGGAGGCGAGATGAATGAGTTAGTTTGAAGTGGCTTGGATCGAGTGGATGTGGAGAGGATGTTTCCACTAGTGGGAGAGTCTAGGACTAGAGGTCACAGCCTCAGAAATAAAGGATGTTCCTTCAGGAAGGAGATGAGGAGGAATTTCTTTAGTCAGAGGGTGGTGAATCTGCGGAATTCTTTGCCACAGACGGCTGTGGAGGCCACAAGTCAGTGGATATATTTAAGGCAGAGATAGATAGATTCGTGATTAGTGCGGATGTCAGGGGTTATGGGGAGAAGGCAGGAGAATGGGGTTAGGAGGGAGAGATAGATCAGCCACGATTGAATGGCAGAGTAGACTAGATGGGCCGAATGGTCTAATTCTGCTCCTATCACTTGTGCATCCTCGGCTCTACAACCAACATTGAGTGACTTGTTGTAAATGAAGTTCTCAGGAGATGGAATTAAAGTGTTAGAGGATTGCAGAGTTTTATTTCGAGTGTCTCTTCTCATGACTTCATTCTCCAAACCACCCAATCACTCCGCCTGCGGCCCAGAGTGTCCAGGAACTGCAGATGCTAGTTTATACCAAAGATAGACACAAAGTGCTGGAGTAACTTAGTGTGATGAAGGGCCCTGACCCTTATGGGCGGCATGGTGGTGCAGCGGGTAGAGCTGCTGCCTCACAGCGCCAGAGACCCGGGTTCGATCCCGACTACAGGTGCTGTCTTTACGGAGTTTGCACGTTCTCCTTGTGACCTGCGTGGGTTATTTCCTGTTGCTCCAGTTTCCTCCCACACACCAAAGACGTGCAGGTGTGTAGGTTAATTGGCTTGCTATAAGTGTAAATTGTCCCTAGTGTGTGTAGGATAGTGCTAGTGTGCAGGGATCGCTGGTCGGCACGGACTCGGTGGGCCGAAGGGCCTGTTTCTGTGTTGTATCTCTAAACTAAACGAAACTCATCTATCCATGTTCTCCACAGATGCTGCCTGACCCGCTGAGTTACTCCAGCACTCTGTGAAACGTCACCTATCCATGTTCTCCACAGATGCTGCCTGACCCACTGAGTTATGGTGCAGCAGCATCTATGGAGCTAAGGAAATAGGCAACGTTTCGGGCCGAAACCCTTCTGGAAATAGGGCCTGTTTCTGTGTTGTATCTCTAAACTAAACGAAACTCATCTAGCCATGTTCTCCATAGATGCTGCCTGACCCGCTGAGTTACTCCAGCACTCTGTGAAACGTCACCTATCCATGTTCTCCACAGATGCTGCCTGACCCACTGAGTTATGGTGCAGCAGCATCTATGGAGCTAAGGAAATAGGCAACGTTTCGGGCCGAAACCCTTCTGGAAATAGGCAACGTTTCGGGCCGAAACCCTTCCGGGTTTCGGCCCGAAACGTTACCTATTTCCTTAGCTCCATAGATGCTGCTGCACCCGCTGAGTTACTCCAGCACTCTGTGAAACGTCACCTATCCATGTTCTCCACAGATGCTGCCTGACCCACTGAGTTACTCCAGCACTCTGTGAAACGTCACCTATCCATGTTCTCCACAGATGCTGCCTGACCCGCTGAGTTACTCCAGCACTCTGTGAAACGTCACCTATCCATGTTCTCCACAGATGCTGCCTGACCCGCTGAGTTACTCCAGCACTCTGTGTTCTTAGACATGGTACTCTTTGTCTGGATAGCACGGCAGGTTTCTTACTGGACCTTGCGGGGGTGGGAGATTGCAACCTTTACTAGAGCCAGAGAGACAGGCACATGGATGGATAGGGATCATGTGCAGGCAGAGGGGGGAGGATAGCGTATTTTTCTACAAATAACTGTACATCCCCCTCAGACAGGGTGTTGCTTTGTGGCACATTTAGAGGCAGCGCTGGGCCATGGAAGTTGGAAGCTCATGTTGCAGCTGTATAAGTCATTAGTGAAGCCACATTCAGAGTATTGTGTTCAGTATTGGTCAGCATATTATAGGAACAGATTATGCCAAGCTGGAAAGGGTTCAGAGAAGATTTACGAGGATGTTGCCAGGACACGAGGGCCTGAACTATAGGCAGCGGTTGGGCAGGCTAGGACTCTACTCCCTGGAGCGCAGGAGGATGAGGAATGATCTAAAAGAGGTGTATAAAATCATGAGAGGAATAGATCGGGTAGATGCACAGAGTCTCTTGCCCAGAGTAGGGGAATCGAGGACCAGAGGACACAGGTTGAAGTTGAGGGGGGGAATATTTAACAGGAACATGAGGGGTAACTTTTTCACACAGAGGGTGGTGGGTGTATGGAACGAGCTGCTGGAGGAGGTAGTTGAGGCTGGGACTATTGCAACATTTAAGAAACAGTTAGACAGGTTCATGGATAGGACAGGTTTGGAGGGATATGGGCCAAACGTGGGCCGGTGGGACTAGTGTAGATGGGGCATGTTGGCCAGTGTGGGCAAGATGGGCCGAAGGGCCAGTTTCCATGCTGTACGTATCACTCTATGATACTATCTCACTTTATGTCTCTATGGCACATAGTTTTGAGTGATACAGCACGGAAACAGGCCCTTCGGCCCACCGAGTCCGCACCAACCAGCGATCCCTGCACAATAACACGACCACTACACACACCAGGGACAATTTACATTTACCAAGCCAATTAATCTACAAACCTGTACGTCTTTGGAGTGTGGGAGGAAACCGAGGATCTCGGAGAAAACCCACGCAGGTCACGGGGAGAACGTACAAACTCCGTACAGACAGCGCCCGTAGTCGGGATCGAACCCGGGTCTCCGGCGCTGTGAGGCAGCAGCTCTACCCGCTGCACCACCGTACTGATATCAAATATGTAATATCGCCCCCGTGAGGCACTTTGGGGAATTTAATGCATTAAATGCGAGTTCTATTCTCACCAATGAAACATTGAATAAATGATTCCATAACACCTCTGACCAGGCAACCGCGGGGAGAGGGGGTGTCGTGTGTGTGAGTGTGGTCGATATATATGTGTGTGTGTGCGTGTGCGTGTACGTGCGTTAGTGTTACAGGAGTTAGTCTCCAGCCTGGAGTGAACCGCTGGACTGACAAATATAGTGAAATGTGTAGGAAGGAACTGCAGATGCTGGTTTAAACCGAAGATAGACACAAAGTGCTGGAGTAACTCAACGGGACAGGCAGCATCTCTGGAGAAAAGGAATGGGTGACGTTTCGGGTCGAGACTGAAGAAGCACCTTGATCTGATCTTTCTACCCATTCATAGAAACATAGAAAATAGCAGGAGTAGGCTATTTGGCCCTCCGAGCCAGCAATGCCATTCAATGTGATCATGGCTGATTATCCACAATCAGTACCCCGTTCCTGCCTTATCCCCCATATCCCTTGATTCCGTTAGCCCTAAGAGCTAAATCTAACTCTTTTTGAAAACATCCAGTGAATTGGCCTCCACTGCCTTCTGTGGCAGAGAATTCCACAGATTCACAACTCTCTGGGTGAAAAGGTTTTTTTATCACCTCAGTCCTAAATGGCCGACCCCTTATTCTCAAAGTGTGACCCCTGGTTCTGAACTCCCCATATTCCTACTTTCCAGAGATGCTGCCTGTCTCGCTGAGTTACTCCAGCTTCTCGTATCTATTTACTGTGAAAGGGGTCCTGTATGCGGGGAGGGAGGGTGCAGGCAGGGTCAACGTCTCTACGCTGTATGTCCAGCTAACTCCGACTGTGGCCACACACACAGCACTGGCCGGGGTCCGGTGTAACTACAGCAGAATAAATAACGCTGAGTAGGACTGGCAGCCAACAAACACAAACTCTGGCACAGAAACTGCTGACATCGACACTGCTGGTCCCAGACACAGTATCTGTGTGCAGCTCACACCAGGGTCATTAGGTCAGAAGTGATAGGAGCAGAATTAGGCCATTAGGCCATTAGGCCATTCGGCCCATCAAGACTACTCCACCATTCAATCACGGCTGATCTATCTCTCCCTCCTAACCCCATTCTCCTGCCTTCTCCCCATAACCCCTGACACCCACACTAATCACAAATCTATCTATCTCTGTCTTAAAAATATCCACTGACTTGTGGCCTCCACAGCCGTCTGTGGCAATGAATTCCACAGATTCACCACCCTCTGGCTAAAGAAATTCCTCCTCATCTCCTTCCTAAAGGACGCCCTTTAATTGTGTGTGTGTGTGTTTCTGTGTGTGCGTGTTTCTGTGTGTGTGTGTGTGTGCGTGTGTGTGTTTCTGTGTGTGTGTGTGTGTGCGTGTGTGTGTTTCTGTGTGTGTGGGTGTGTGTGTTTCTGTGTGGGTGTGTGTGTATACGTGTGTGTGGGTGTGTGTTTCTGTGTGTGTGTGTGTGTGTGTTTCTGTGTGTGTGGGTGTGTGTGTTTATGTGTGTGTGGGGGTGTGTGTTTATGTGTGTGTGGGTGTGTGGTGTTGAGTGTGTGAGTGTTTATGTGTGTGTGTGTGTGTGTGTGTATGTGTGTGTGTGTGTTTGTGTAGGTGTGTTTATGTGTGTGTGTATGTGTGTGTGTGTGTGTGTATGTGTATGTGTGTGTGTGTGTGTGGTTGTGTGTGTTTATGTGTGTGTGTGTGTGTGTTATGGTGTGTGGGTGTGTGTGTTTATGTGTGTGTGGGTGTGTGTGTCTGATGTGTGTGAGTGTTTATGTGTGTGAGTGTGTGTGTTTATGTGGGTGTGGGTGTGTGGTTTATGTGTGTGTGGGTGTGTGTGTGTTTAGGGTGTGAGTGTTTATGTGTGTGAGTGTGTGTGTTATGTGTGTGTGTGTGTGGTGTGTGTTTTATGTTGTGTGGGGTGTGTGTGTTTCTGTGTGTGGGGTGTGTGTGTTTTGTGTGTGTGTGTGTGTGTGTTTATGTGTGTGAGTGTTTATGTGTGTGAGTGTGTGTGTTATGTGTGTGTGTGTGTGTGTGGTTTGTGTGTGGGGGTGTGTGTTTATGTGTGTGAGTGTGTGTGTTTATGGGTGTGGTGTGTGAGTGTGTGTGTTTCTGTGTGTGTGTGTGTGTGAGTGTGTGTGTTTATGTGTGTGTGTGTGTGTGTTTATGTGTGTGTGTGTTTCTGTGTGTGTGGGTGTGTGTGTTTCTGTGTGTGCGTGTTTCTGTGTGTGCGTGTGTGTGTTTCTGTGTGTGTGGGTGTGTGTGTTTCTGTGTGTGTGGGTGTGTGTGTTTCTGTGTGTGCGTGTGTGCGTGTGTGTGTTTCTGTGTGTGTGCGTGTGTGTGTTTCTGTGTGTGTGGGTGTGTGTGTTTCTGTGTGTGCGTGTTTCTGTGTGTGTGTGTTTCTGTGTGTGTGTGTGTGTGTGTTTCTGTGTGTGTGTGTTTAGTGTATGTTTTTGATGTGCGTGTGTGTGTGGGTCATGTATGTGTATTTGTGTGTATGTCTGTGTGTATATGGGCGTGTGTTGTGTGCGTGTGCACATGCGTGTGTGCGCCTTCATGTGTGTATGGATTGGGGTCATCAATGATGGAGTGTGTAGGAAGGAACTGCAGATGCTGGTTTAAACTGGACAGACACAAAATGCTGGAGTAACTCAGCGGGACAGGCAGCATCTCTGGAGAGAAGGAATGGGTGACGTTTCAGGTCAAGAGGGTCTTGACCTGAAACATCATGCATCCTTCTCTCCAGGGACGTTGCCTGTCCCGCTGAGTTACTCCAGCTTTTAGTGTCTACCTTCATGCATCTGTACACTGTGGACGGCTCGATTATGACCATGTGTTGTCTTTCCGCTGACTGGTTAGCACGCAACAGAAGCTTTTCACTGTGACAATAAACTAGACTGAACTGTTGCACCAGAGTTCTCCCGGTCACTATGACCTGGCAGTGTACACGGTCTCAGTACTGGGCAAACACCAGCCAGGATTTGCCGAGCTCAGCAATAACTCAGCTCCGACACAAATCAGATGTGACTTCACTTTAGTTTAGTTTAGAGATACAGCGCAAAAACAGGCCCTTCGGCCCACCGAGTCCACACCTACTAGCGATCCCCGCACACTAACACGACCCTACACACACTAGGGGACAATTTACACTTACGCCACAAACCTGCACGTCTTTGGAGTGCGGGAGGAAACCGATGATCTCGGAGAAAACCCACACAGGTCACGGGGAGAACGTGCAAACTCCGTACAGACAGCACCCGTGGTCGGGATGGAACCCGGGTCTCCGGCGCTGTGAGGCAGCAGCTCTACCCGCTGCACCACCGTGCTGCCCAACTTATTCTTCAGCATAAAGTGAAGACCAGTCTAGGTTGAGGGGGAACCTCATTGAAACTTACCGAATAGTGAAAGGCCCGGATAGAGTGGATGTGGAGAGGATGTTTCCACTAGTGGGAGAGTCTAGGACTAGAGGTTACAGCCTCAGAATTAAAGGACGTTCCTTTAGCCAGAGGGTGGTGAATCTGTGGAGGCCATGAGCTGTGGAGGCCACGAGTCAGCCTACAGGGAGGATGTCCAGCACCTGGCAGCCTGGTGTGCCAACAATAACCTCATCCTCAACTCCAAGAAGACGAAGGAAATTATTGTTGACTTCAGGAAGAACAGAGGGGGCAGACATACCCCCATCCATATAAACGGGACTGAGGTGGAGCGCGCCTCCAACTACAAATTCCTCGGGGTACACATCTCGGAGGATCTGTCCTGGTCCCTCAATACCTCCAAACTGATCAAAAAGGCGCAGCAGCGCCTTTACTTCCTGAGGAGGCTCAAGAAAGCTCTCCTGTCCCCCCAGATCCTGACCAACTTTTACCGCTGTACCATCGAAAGCATCCTGACCGCCTGCTTCACGGTATGGTACAGCAGTTGCACCGCAGCGGATAGGAAGGCACTGCAACGGTGGTGAAAACCGCTCAGTACATCATCGGTGCCCCGCTCCCTGCCATGGATGCCCTCCACCGAAAACAGTGTCTGAGACGAGCTGGGAAGATTATCAAGGACCCCTCCCACCCTAACCATGGACTGTTTGCCCTCCTCCCATCAGGGAGGCGGTACAGGAGCCTCGGGTCTCGTACTAGTAGGATGAGGAACAGCTTCTACAACAACACTATCACATTGCTGAACTCGGAGTCCCGCCGATAGATTTCTCCAGTCTCTACGTCCACATTGTTTGCTTATTCTGTATTTTTATTTCTATATTGCACTATTACTACGAACAGACGCTAAACTGCATTTCGTTGTACCCATACTTGTATCTGTGCAATGACAATAAAGTTGAATTGAATTGAATTTAATATTTTTAAGGCAGAGATAGATAGATTCTTGATTAGTGCGGATGTCAGGGATTATGGGGAGAAGGCAGGAGAATGGGGTTAGGAGGGAGAGATAGATCAGCCATGATTGAATGGTGGAGTAGACTTGATGGGCCGAATGGCCTAATTCTGCTCCTATCACTTATGAAAAGGCTAACATGCAAACTAGAGGAACAGATTCAGATTTATGAAGCTACAGTGATATTTGAGGCCATACAATTAAAATAACACAACACAATTAAAAGGAGGATAGAAGGTGACATAAACATCCCCCACACACACAATGATCACAGTGATGGAAGGCGATAAGTTCAGTCAACCTTCCTCCTTTGTTCACCCGTGTTTGGGGCCTTGACCCTCCGGAGTCCTCTCGCCAGGATGATCGAAGCTCCGATGTTGGGATGGCAGCTTGGAGTTCCCCCGAAATGGCCACTTTCTCACCGGAGACCGGGGCTTCTCGATGTTACAGGCCCCAAGGAGGCCGGCGGTCAGAGCTCTTCTCCGGCGACCCCGGCAAGGGATCCGTGGCTCCAGGATGGTAAAGCCCGCTCCACGCCCGCTGCTGGAAGCTCCGCAGACCACTGCTTCACGATGTTAAAGTCAGCAGGCCAGAGGTCGGGGCGTTTCTTCTGGCTCAGCGCCCGCTGCTGAAGCTCTGCGCCGTGTCCGGGAAAGGCCGCACCAATCCAAATTGGCCGCGGGCGAGGCAAAAATGCAACTAGGAGAAAAGTTGCATCTACGCTGAGGTACGTGACTGGAAACGGTGTCCCCCTTTCCTCCACCCCCCCCCCACATAAAAACGTCTTTGGAGTGTGGGAGGAAACTGGAGCCCCCGGAGAAAACCCACGCGGTCACGGGGAGAACGTGCAAACTCCGTACAGACAGCACCTGTGATCAGGATCGATCCCGGGTCTCTGGCGCTGTGAGGCAGCAACTCTACCACTGCGCCACCCCAGTGATAAAAGGTTAAAGGTTTCTCTCTCCACAGATGCTGCCTGGCCTACTGAGTGTTTGAAATTTGTAAACGCATGTTTCTATTTAGCAGTCATTGTTTCATTGGCCATATGGGTCAATAACTCTTAAAGATGTTTCATGGGCTTGTG
>NC_045980.1:36768716-36847304 GCF_010909765.2 Amblyraja radiata
ACACTCCAAAGACTGCGGGTTTGTAGGTTACTCGTCTAGTGTAAGTGTAAATTGTCCCCAGTGTTGTGTAGATTGGTGTCAATGTGCAGATCGCTGGTCGGCACGGACTCGTTGGGCCGAAGGGGCCTGTTTGCACGCTGTATCTCTGCAGTAAAACCCTTGACTGTTGGCTGTTAACTCTTTATCTCGGAGAAACGCTACTGGTTGTTCAAAGACAACAATGTGGAGGAGGGCTAACCCGCGATTCATCGCCGACTTTGGCCTCTCGGTGAAGACGTAGACCGTGGCCTTTGTCTCGCCCCACAACGACACCACCTACCTGTTCAAGGGCAATCAGTACTTGAGGTACGATGACCATTGGAGGAAGATGGACCCAGCTTACCCAAAGCCAACAACACTGTGGAAGGGCTTGCCCAGTGGAGTTGATGATGCCCATGGCGCTGGTCTGATTGGTACGTAGGTGGCACTGGTGGGCAACCCTGGCCGCTCTGCGATTGGAAATCTGTCGTTAAGCATGAGGGTTGCACGTTGGTTGCAGCGGGTAGAGCTGCTGCCTCACAGCGCCAGAGACCCCGGTTCCATCCTGACTACGGGCCTGCCTGTACGGAGTGTTGCACGTTCTCCCCGTGACCTGCTGTGGTTTTTCTCTGGGTGCTCCGGTTTCCTCCCACACTCCAAAGACGTGCAGGTTTGTAGGTTAATTGGCTCGGTCTAATTCTAAATTATCCTAGTGTGTGTAGGATAGTGTTAGTGTGCAGGGATCGCTGGTTGGCACTGACTCGGTGGGCCGAAGGGCCTGTTTCCGTGCTGTATCTCTAAACTAAACTAGATGTAGGTGTAAGGTGAGAGGTGGGGGACAGGCTCTCAGTTCAGGTGGGAAACAGCTTAGATGGGAGATAGACAGAGGGCTGGAGTAACTCAGCGGGTCAGGCAGCATCTGTGGAGAACATGGATAGGTGACGTTTCATGTTGGGACCCACTCTCAGACTAGGGTGACCCTTTTTCAGAGTGACCTATCCACCTTCTCCACAGATGCTGCCTGACCCACTGAGTTACTCCAGCACTCTGTGTACATTAGGAGGTATTAGCTATCAGGAGAGGTTGTATAAACATGGAATGTTTTCTCTGGAAGCTGGGAGATTGTGGAGGGATAAAAGTGTATAGAATGATGCTGTGGTTTCTTTGCCTTGTGCCTCCAGGAAGCAACTTACTTCTTCAAGGGCAAGCAGTACTGGAAGGTGTCGGGCAATAACATGGAGGTTGACCTATCGTCACCACAGCCAGTGGGCAGGGACTGGCTGTCGTGCAGTGGGATGCAAGCGGACTCGTCTATAGGGGAGCGGGCCGAGTCGCGCCCGCGGTCAGCCCCGCAGCCCGGGCATGAGATGGGTACGGGCGGCGAGAGAAGGAACTGCACGTGTAGGTCGGGGGCGGTGACCCCACGACCTGCCATCCCACTGAGACACGAGGCGTTCCTCCCTCTCCTCCTCGCTCTGCCCCTCTGCCTGGGCACCGTGTAACGGGCAACGCCGGGGTTACGCCAACACCAGCGGCCGCACCACCGGCCCGGTGAGAGTTCACCGCCCGCACGCCTGCCCGCCCGCCCGCCGTGGGTGAGTCTCGCCGACAAGTCCAGGGAGCATCGGAGGAAGGAGCGAAGACGCCAACACTGACTCCATGTGGCCTGTATCCCCAAAACTGCTCCAACACAACTACCCGCCCGCCCTCCCGCCTGCCCCACCACAGAAAACACTGGGACTTCATATTCCTACGGGCAAGGCTGGAACAGAGTCCAAGATCCATGGTGGTGACCAACCCATGTTCTCAGCTCCTGGCCACAGATTATTTATATATATATATATATATTATTATTCTTTTTCACTCACTGGCCAGCGGGTTACTTATTCACTAGTTCCCTGGCGATGTTGGCTGGGTCTGGCGTCGGTCCTGATGCTGGGACAGCTACCTCCAGTGGTAGATACCTCTAGACGGAGAGATACCGACATTGGGAGAGAGATACCTGGTCTGGTTGGGAGAGAAGTGGGGAGTCTTCTGTGTAGGGGAGGGGAGTGGGGTGGGGTAGGGGTATCTTTGCAGGGGGTAATATCTGTAGAGGGAGGAAGGTCTCTGGAGAGGGAGATACCTCCGGGAAGTCCCATGGTCAGAGAGATGCGGAGAGGTTTGGAACTCTTGGTGATTGTTGTGTGCCTGTGACCTCTGGTTCTTTCAGTCCCCCCCCCCCCCCCCCCGGAAATCTTAGCATTGATCCACATAATGTAATCGGTTAATTTATTTATTCCTGGTCACTGCTGTTAATTGCTGATCCGGGTGAAAAATGTATATTTAACAGGGGGACGTCAGGCAATGAATATAATTCTGTTTGAATCAGTTTTCAGCTCGGATCTGACATTTCCTGTTCATTCCCGATACCCGGAAGGTATGAATTAGTGTAGAATGGCAGAAACACTCAGCAGGTCGGGCAGCGTCTGTGGAGAGAGAAACAGAGGCATAGGTTTAGCATCTTGAACCTTCACCAAGGCAGGAGGCGAGATGAATGAGTTAGTTTGAAGTGGCTTGGATTGAGTGGATGTGGAGAGGATGTTTCCACTAGTGGGAGAGTCTAGGACTAGAGGTCACAGCCTCAGAAATAAAGGACGTTCCTTCAGGAAGGAGATGAGGAGGAATTTCTTTAGTCAGAGGGTGGTGAATCTGTGGAATTCTTTGCCACAGACGGCTGTGGAGGCCACAAGTCAGTGGATGTATTTAAGGCAGAGATAGATAGATTCTTGATTAGTGCGGGTGTCAGGGGTTATGGGGAGAAGGCAGGAGAATGGGGTTAGAGGGAGAGATAGATAGGCCACGATTGTATGGCAGAATAGACTAGATGGGCCGAATGGTCTAATTCTGCTCCTATCACTTGTGCATCATGGATCCCTGCATCCTTGGCTCCACAACCACCATTGAGTGACTTGTTGTAAATGAAGTTCTCAGGAGATGGAATTAAAGTGTTAGAGGATTGCAGAGTTTTATTTCGAGTGTCTCTTCTCGTGACTTCATTCTCCAAACCACCCAATCACTCCGCCTGCGGCCCAGAGTGTCCAGGAACAAGGAACTGCAGATGCTAGTTTATACCAAAGATAGACACAAAGTGCTGGAGTAACTTAGTGTGATGAAGGGCCCTGACCCTTATGGGCGGCATGGTGGTGCAGCGGGTAGAGCTGCTGCCTCACAGCGCCAGAGACCCGGGTTCGATCCCGACTACAGGTGCTGTCTTTACGGAGTTTGCACGTTCTCCCTGTGACCTGCGTGGGTTATTTCCTGTTGCTCCAGTTTCCTCCCACACACCAAAGACGTGCAGGTGTGTAGGTTAATTGGCTTGCTATAAGTGTAAATTGTCCCTAGTGTGTGTAGGATAGTGCTAGTGTGCAGGGATCGCTGGTCGGCACGGACTCGGTGGGCCGAAGGGCCTGTTTCTGTGTTGTATCTCTAAACTAAACGAAACGTCATCTATCCATGTTCTCCACAGATGCTGCCTGACCCGCTGAGTTACTCCAGCACTCTGTGAAACGTCACCTATCCATGTTCTCCACAGATGCTGCCTGACCCGCTGAGTTACTCCAGCACTCTGTGAAACGTCACCTATCCATGTTCTCCACAGATGCTGTCTGACCCACTGAGTTATGGTGCAGCAGCATCTATGGAGCTAAGGAAATAGGCAACGTTTCGGGCCGAAACCCTTCTGGAAATAGGCAACGTTTCGGGCCGAAACCCTTCTGGGTTTCGGCCCGAAACGTTACCTATTTCCTTAGCTCCATAGATGCTGCTGCACCCGCTGAGTTACTCCAGCACTCTGTGTTCTCGTACATGGTATGCTTTGTCTGGATAACACGGCAGGTTTCTTACTGGACCTTGCGGGGGTGGGAGATTGCAACCTTTACCAGAGCCAGAGAGACAGGCACATGGATGGATAGGGATCACGTATTTTTCTACAAATAACTGTACATCCCCCTCAGACAGGGTGTTGCTTTGTGACACATTTAGAGGCAGCGCTGGACATGGAAGTTGGAAGCTCATGTTGCAGCTGTATAAGTCATTAGTGAAGCCACATTCAGAGTATTGTGTTCAGTATTGGTCAGCATATTATAGGAACAGATTATGCCAAGCTGGAAAGGGTTCAGAGAAGATTTACGAGGATGTTGCCAGGATACGAGGGCCTGAACTATAGGCAGCGGTAGGGCAGGCTAGGACTCTACTCCCTGGAGGATGAGGAATGATCTAAAAGAGGTGTATAAAATCATGAGAGGAATAGATCGGGTAGATGCACAGAGTCTCTTGCCCAGAGTAGGTGAATCGAGGACCAGAGGACACAGGTTGAAGTTGAGGGGGGGAAATTTAACAGGAACATGAGGGGTAACTTTTTCACACAGAGGGTGGTGAGTGTATGGAACAAGCTGCTGGAGGAGGTAGTTGAGGCTGGGATTATTGCAACATTTAAGAAACAGTTAGACAGGTTCATGGATAGAACAGGTTTGGAGGGATATAGGCCAAACGCAGGCAGGTGGAACTAGTGTAGATGGGGCATGTTGGCCAGTGTGGGCAAGATGGGCCGAAGGGCCTGTTTCCATGCTGTACGTACCACTCTATGATACTATCTCACTTTATGTCTCTATGGCACATAGTTTCGAGTGATACAGCACGGAAACAGGCCCTTCGGCCCACCGAGTCCACACCAACCAGCGATCCCTGCACAATAACACGACCCTACACACACCAGGGACAATTTACATTCATACCAAGCCAATTAATCTACAAACCTGCACGTCTTTGGAGTGTGGGAGGAAACCGAGGATCTCGGAGAAAACCCACGCAGGTCACGGGGAGAACGTGCAAACTCCGTACAGACAGCGCCCGTAGTCGGGATCGAACCCGGGTCTCTGGCGCTGTGAGGCAGCAGCTCTACCCGCTGTACCACCGTGCTGATATCAAATATGTAATATCGCGCCCGTGAGGCACTTTGGGGAATTTAATGCATTAAATGCAAGTTCTAGTCTCACCAATGAAACATTGAATAAATGATTCCATAACACCTCTGACCAGGCAACCGCGGGGAGAGGGGGTGTCGTGTGTGTGTGGTCGATATATATATGTGTGTGTGTGCGTGTGCGTGTACGTGCGTTAGTGTTACAGGAGATAGTCTCCAGCCTGGAGTGAACCGCTGGACTGACAAATATAGTGAAATGTGTAGGAAGGAACTGCAGATGCTGTAAACCGAAGATAGACACAAAGTGCTGGAGTAACTCAACGGGACAGGCAGCATCTCTGGAGAAAAGGAATGGGTGACGTTTCGGGTCGAGACTGAAGAAGCACCTTGATCTGATCTTTCTACCCATTCATAGAAACATAGAAAATAGCAGGAGTAGGCCATTCGGCCCTCCGAGCCAGCACCGCCATTCAATGTGATCATGGCTGATCATCCACAATCAGTACCCCGTTCCTGCCTTCTCCCCTTATCCCTTGATTCCGTTAGCCCTAAGAGCTAAATCTAACTCTTTTTGAAAACATCCAGTGAATCAGCCTCCACTGCCTTCTGTGGCAGAGAATTCCACAGATTCACAACTCTCTGGGTGAAAAGGTTTTTTATCACCTCAGTCCTAAATGGCCGACCCCTTATTCTCAAAGTGTGACCCCTGGTTCTGGACTCCCCATATTCCTACTTTCCAGAGATGCTGCCTGTCTCGCTGAGTTACTCCAGCTTCTCGTATCTATTTACTGTGAAAGGGGTCCTGTATGCGGGGAGGGAGGGTGCAGGCAGGGTCAACGTCTCTACGCTGTATGTCCAGCTAACTCCGGCTGTGACCACACACACAGCACTGGCCGGGGTCCGGTGTAACTTCAGCAGAATAAATAACGCTGAGTAGGACTGGCAGCCAACAAACACAAACTCTGGCACAGAAACTGCTGACATCGACACTGCTGGTCCCAGACACAGTATCTGTGTGCAGCTCACACCAGGGTCATTAGGTCAGAAGTGATAGGAGCAGAATTAGGCCATTAGGCCATTCGGCCCATCAAGACTACTCCACCATTCAATCATGGCTGATCTATCTCTCAGTCCTAACCCCATTCTCCTGCCTTCTCCCCATAACCCCTGACACCCGCACTAATCACAAATCTATCTATCTCTGTCTTAAAAATATCCACTGACTTGTGGCCTCCACAGCCGTCTGTGGCAATGAATTCCACAGGTTCACCACCCTCTGGCTAAAGAAATTCCTCCTCATCTCCTTCCTAAAGGAACGACCTTTAATTGTGTGTGTGTGTGTGTGTGTTTCTGTGTGTGTGCGTTTCTGTGTGTGTGCGTGTTTCTGTGTGTGTGTGTGTGTTTCTGTGTGTGTGTGTGTGTGTGTGTGTGTGTGTGTGTGTGTTTTTGTGTGTGTGTGTGTGTGTGTGGGTGTGTGTGTGTGTCTGTTTCTGTGTGTGTGTGTGTGCGTGTTTCTGTGTGTGTGTGGGTGTGTTTCTGTGTGTGTGTGTGTGTGTGTGTGTGTGTGTGTGTGTGTGTGTGTGTGTGTGTGTGGGTGTGTGTGGTGTGTGTGTACCTGTGTTGGTGTGTGTGTGTGTTTCTGGTCTGTGTGTGGTGTGTATGTGTGTGGGGTGAGTGTGTTGTGTTTCTGTGTGGGTCAGGTGTGTGTGTGTGATTCGTTTTCCTGTGTGTGTGAGTGTGGTGCGTGTTTCTGTGGTGTGTGTGGAGCTCACTTTAGTGTCTGTGTGTTTCTGTGTGTGTGTGTGTGTGGTTTCTGTGTGTGTGTGTTTCTGTGTGTGTGTGTTCTGTGTGGTGTTTTTCTGTGAATGGTGTGTGTGTGTGTGTGTGTTTCTGTCTGTGTGTGTGTGTTTCTGTGTGGTATGTGTGTGTGTGTGTGTGTGTGTGTGTGTTTATGTGCGTTTCTGTGTGTGTTTCTGTTTGTTTCTGTGTGTGTGTGTGGGAGTGTGTGTGTTTATGTGTGTGTGTGTTTCTGTGTGTGTGTGTGTGTGTGTGTGTGTTTCTGTCTGTGTGTGTGTGTTTCTGTGTGTGTGTGTGTGTGTGTTTCTGTGTGTGTGTGTGTGCGTGTTTCTGTGTGTGTGGGTGTGTGTGTTTCTGTGTGTGTGTGTGTGTGTGTTTCTGTGTGTGTGTGTGTGCGTGTTTCTGTGTGTGTGGGTGTGTGTGTTTCTGTGTGTGTGTGTTTCTGTGTGTGTGTGTGTGTGTGTGTGTTTCTGTCTGTGTGTGTGTGTTTCTGTGTGTGTGTGTGTTTCGTGTATGTTTTTGATGTGCGTGTGTGTGTGGGTCATGTGTATTTGTGTGTATGTCTGTGTGTATATGGGCGTGTGTTGTGTGCGTGTGCACGTGCGTGTGTGCGCCTTCATGTGTGTATGGATTGGGGTCATCAATGATGGAGTGTGTAGGAAGGAACTGCAGACGCTGGTTTAAACTTGATAGACACAAAAAGCTGGAGTAACTCAGCGGGACAGGCAGCATCTCTGGAGAGAAGGAATGGGTGACGTTTCAGGTCAAGAGGGTCTTGACCTGAAACATCATGCATCCTTCTCTCCAGGGACGTTGCCTGTCCCGCTGAGTTACTCCAGCATTTAGTGTCTACCTTCATGTATCTGTACACTGTGGACGGCTCGATTATGACCATGTGTTGTCTTGCCGCTGACTGGTTAGCGTGCAACAGAAGCTTTTCCCTGTGTCTCAGTACACGTGACAATAAACTAGACTGAACTGTTGCACCAGAGTTCTCCTGGTCACTATGACCTGGCAGTGTACACGGTCTCAGTACTGGGCAAACACCAGCCAGGATTTGCCGAGCTCAGCAATAACTCAGCTCCGACACAAATCAGATGTGACTTCACTTTAGTTTAGTTTAGAGATACAGCGCGAAAACAGGCCCTTCGGCCCACCGAGTCCACGACCACTAGCGATCCCCGCACACTAACACGACCCTACACACACTAGGGGACAATTTACACTTACACCACAAACCTGTACGTCTTTGGAGTGTGGGAGGAAACCGATGATCTCGGAGAAAACCCACGCAGGTCACGGGGAGAACGTGCAAACTCCGTACAGACAGCACCCGTGGTCGGGATGGAACCCGGGTCTCCGGCGCTGTGAGGCAGCAGCTCTACCCGCTGCATCACCGTGCTGCCCAACTTATTCTTCAGCATAACATGAAGACCAGTCTAGGTTGAGGGGACACCTCATTGAAACTTACCGAATAGTGAAAGGCCCGGATAGAGTGGATGTGGAGAGGATGTTTCCACTTGTGGGAGAGTCTAGGACTAGAGGTCACAGCCTCAGAATTAAAGGACGTTCCTTTAGCCAGAGGGTGGTGAATCTGTGGAGACCACGAGCTGTGGAGGCCACGAGTCAGCCTACAGGGAGGTGGTCCAGCACCTGACAACCTGGTGTGCCAACAATAACCTCGTCCTCAACTCCAAGAAGACGAAGGAAATTATTGTTGACTTCAGGAAGAACAGAGGTGGCAGACATACCCCCATCCATATAAACGGGACTGAGGTGGAGCGCGCCTCCAACTACAAATTCCTCGGGGTACATATCTCGGAGGATCTGTCCTGGTCCCTCAATACCTCCAAACTGATCAAAAAGGCGCAGCAGCGACTTTACTTCCTGAGGAGGCTCAAGAAAGCTCACCTGTCCCACCAGATCCTGACCAACTTTTACCGCTGTACCATCGAAAGCATCCTGACCACCTGCTTCATGGTATGGTACAGCAGTTGCACCGTAGCTGACAGGAAGGCACTACAACGGGTGGTGAAAACCGCTCAGTACATCATCGGTGCCCCGCTCCCTGCCATGGATGCCCTCCACCGAAAACGGTGTCTGAGACGGGCCGGGAAGATCATCAAGGACCCCTCCCACCCTAACCATGGACTGTTTGCCCTCCTCCCATGAGGGAGGCGGTACACGAGCCTCGGGTCTCGTACAAGTAGGATGAGGAACAGCTTCTTCAACAACACTATCACATTGCTGAACTCGGAGTCCCGCCGATAGATTTCTCCAGTCTCTACGTCCACATTGTTTGCTTATTCTGTATTTTTATTTCTATATTGCACTATTACTACGAACAGACGCTAAACTGCATTTCGTTGTACCCATACTTGTATCTGTGCAATGACAATAAAGTTGAGTTGAATTGAATTGAATATTTTTAAGGCTGAGATAGATAGATTCTTGATTAGTGCGGGTGTCAGGGGTTACGGGGAGAAGGCAGGAGAATGGGGTTAGGAGGGAGAGATAGATCAGCCATGATTGAATGGCGGAGTAGACTTGATGGGCCGAATGGCCTAATTCTGCTCCTATCACTTATGAAAAGGCTAACATGCAAACTAGAGGAACAGATTCAGATTCAGATTTATGAAGCTACAGTGATATTTGAGGCCATACAATTAAAATAACACAACACAGTTAAAAGAAGGATAGAACGTGACATAAACATCCCCACACACACAATGATCACAGTGATGGAAGGCGATAAGTTCAGTCAATCTTCCTCCTTTGTTCACCCGTGTTTGGGGCCTTGACCCTCCGGAGTCCTCTCGCCAGGATGATCGAAGCTCCGACGTTGGGATGGCAGCTTGGAGTTCCCCCGAAATGGCCACTTTCTTACCGGAGACCGGGGCTTCTCGATGTTACAGGCCCCAAGGAGGCCGGCGGTCAGAGCTCTTCTCCGGCGATCCCCGGCAAGGGATCCGTGGCTCCAGGATGGTAAAGTCCGCTCCACGCCCGCTGCTGGAAGCTCCGCAGACCACTGCTTCACGATGTTAAAGTCAGCAGGCCTAGCGGTCGGGGCGTTTCTTCTGGCTCAGCGCCCGCTGCTGAAGCTCTGCGCCGTGTCCGGGAAAGGCCGCACCAATCCAAATTGGCCGCGGGCGAGGCGAAAATGCAACTAGGAGAAAAGTTGCATCTACGCTGAGGTACGTGACTGGAAACGGTGTTCCCCTTTCCCCCCCCCCCCCCCCCCCCCCCCCCCCCACATAAAAACGTCTTTGGAGTGTGGGAGGAAACTGGAGCCCCCGGAGAAAACCCACGCGGTCACGGGGAGAACGTGCAAACTCCGTACAGACAGCACCTGTGATCAGGATCGATCCCGGGTCTCTGGCGCTGTGAGGCAGCAACTCTACCACTGCGCCACTGTGCCGCCCCAGTGATAAAAGGTTAAAGGTTTCTCTCTCCACAGATGCTGCCTGACCTACTGAGTGTTTGAAATTTGTAAACACATGTTTCTATGTAGCAGTCATCGTTTCATTGGCCATATGGGTCAGTAACTCTTAAAGATGTTTCATGGGCTTGTGCCTGCAGGCGTGCACAGTTGTACAAACACATTGTATCAAGGAATAACAGTGTGGGCACTCTGTATGTTCCCCTCGCACACCCCACCCTTGTCTAGACCAAAGATCTTTGGTCTAGACAGCCACATGTGGGGCCACATCTGCCCATTGTTATCCACACATTCAGCAATCTACATCAATAAATGATTCTCCGTCTGTGTGTCTGTGTGTGTGTGTGTGTGTGTCTATCTCTTTCTCCCCCTATCTCTCTCTGTCTGTCTGTCTGTCTGTCTGTCTGTCTATGTCTGTCTCTCTCTGTCTGTCTGTCTGTCTGTCTGTCTGTTCATTTCTCTCTCTCTCTCTCTGTCTGTCTGTCTGTGTTATTAGCTGCAGTTTCCGCTTCTCAGCACAAACTCGGCGCTTGCGTGATTTCAGCACACAGAGAGAGAGAGAGAGAGAAAAGGGGGAGGAGAGAAGAGAGGGGAGGAGAGAGAGAGAAAACAAACAAACACACAGGGAGAGAGAGAGAGACAGACAGCCAGACAGCAGGGAAGAAGCAGCAACAACAGCAGCAACAGCCGCATCCTTTGTGCAGCCGCTGTGACCGGTCACTGTCTCTGTGCCAGAGCGCGGCTACATTGTAGCAACTGTCCGCTACTGTAACGTTATTGTGTCGCTACTGTGTCCAGCGCCGGGAGATCGCTGCGGCCCCCTGTCCCACATACACGCACACACACACACAGGGGCAGCCGGCGGCTGGGCCATGGCAGCCGGGCCGGGTGTAAGGGGACCATGAGCCGGGCGCACAGGCCCGGGGTGATGGCGAGAGGCGAGTGTAGCTGCAGCGGCCCCGACACCGACACCGTCACCGTCACCTCTCCCGGCCGCCCGTGACACAGCAGCGGGGACCGGGGGAGCCGAGGCCGAGGCCCGGGGCCCGGGGATGGAGACTCTGGGCAGGTTCGAGTTCAACAGGAAGGATCTGATCGGGCACGGGGCGTTCGCCGTCGTCTTCAGAGGCCGATGCACCGAGGTAGGTAGTGGCCGGGCACGGGTTGGCACTGCGGCATGGCGGGGCAGGACAGGGCAGGGCAGGCCGGCCCCTGCACCACCCACCCCTCTCCCTCCCTCTCTCCTCTCGCTCCCTCTCTCCCCCTCTCTTCCCCCCTCTCCCTCCCCCCTCTCTTCCTCCCTCTCTCCTCCCTCCCTCTCTCTTCCCTCCTCTCTTCCCCCCTCTCTCCCTCTCTTCCCCCCTCTCCCCCTCTCTCCCTCCCTCCCTCTCCCCCTCTCTCTCCCTCTCTCCCTCTCTCCCTCCCTCTCCCTCCCTCTCTCTCCCTCTCTCTCTCTCTTGCTCTCCCTCTCCCTCTCTCTCTCCCCCCTCTCTCTCTCCCTCTCTCTCTCCCTCTCTCCCTACATCTCTCTCTCCCCTCTCTTCCCCCCTCTCTCCCTCTCTCCCTCTCTCCCCCAGTAAGACAAGTCGGGACATGTCTACCCGTGGTTTCCTGGTCCTCTAGCTTATATTGCAAATGGAATTTGAGCTGGAGATGGTACCCCATCCCCACTTCCAACACATCCCAATATTCATTCACAAATTCGAGAGAGAGAACCAGGTCAGGTCAGAGTGCTTCACTAAACACTCAGGAATATAATATGTGCAGGAAGGAACTGCAGGTGCTGTTTTACACTGAATATAAGACACAGAATTCTGGAGTAACTCAGCGGGTCAGGCAGTATCTCTGGAGAGAAGGAATGGGTGACGTTTCGGGTTGAGACCCTTCTTCAGACCAGTATATTAGAAATATTAGTTATGTCAATATAATATAGTGTAAAAGCAATATAAATATGTCAGAAAACAGTTTATTTGGCCAGAAATATGTTTTCTTGCAAATAGAAGCTCAAGCAGTGATTAGTCACCAGTGACTCCCCAAAGTAGACATTTATAATGTGACGTCTATAACGTTTGAAGAAGGGTTTCGGCCCGAAACGTTGCCTATTTCCTTCGCTCCATGCAAAGTTGAACAATCTCCACTATAGGAAATAGGCAACGTTTCGGGCCGAAACCCGGAAGGGTTTCGGCCCGAAACGTTGCCTATTTCCTTCGCTCCATAGATGCTGCTGCACCCGCTGAGTTTCTCCAGCTTTTTTGTGTACCTTCGATTTTCCAGCATCTGCAGTTCCTTCTTAAATAGACATTTATAATGTTGTTTTAAGATATTGCAGAATGTGTACGATCACCAGGTGAATAGAGAGATAACCATATAACCATATAACAATTACAGCACGGAAACAGGCCATCTCGACCCCTCTAGTCCGTGCCGAACACATAATCTCCCCTAGTCCCATATACCTGCGCTCAGACCATAACCCTCCATTCCTTTCCCATCCATATAACTATCCAATTTATTTTTAAATGATAAAAACGAACCTGCCTCCACCACCTTCACTGGAAGCTCATTCCACACAGCTACCACTCTCTGAGTAAAGAAGTTCCCCCTCATGTTACCCCTAAACTTCAGTCCCTTAATTCTCAAGTCATGTCCCCCTGTTTGAATCTTCCCTACTCTCAGTGGGAAAAGCTTTTCCACGTCAACTCTGTCTATCCCTCTCATCATTTTAAAGACCTCTATCAAGTCCCCCCTTAACCTTCTGCGCTCCAAAGAATAAAGCCCTAACTTGTTCAACCTTTCTCTGTAACTTAGTTGCTGAAACCCAGGCAACATTCTAGTAAATCTCCTCTGTACTCTCTCTATTTTGTTGACATCCTTCCTATAATTAGGCGACCAAAATTGTACACCATACTCCAGAATTGGCCTCACCAATGCCTTGTACAATTTTAACATTACATCCCAACTTCTATACTCAATGCTCTGATTTATAAAGGCCAGCACACCAGATGTAGGAAGAATGTCATCATTATATATAGATATAACACGACAGATGGCACAATGGGCTAAGTGTTCGGCTGGCAACCGGAAAGGAAGCTGGTTCGAATCCCGCTTGGAGTGCATACTGTCGTTGTGTCCTTGGGCAAGACACTTCACCCACCTTTGCCTGTGTGTGTGGATGTAATTATGTGAAGCACTTTGGGGTCATTGCAAGTTGACTAAAAATGTGCTATATAAATAAAGAAATTTAATTTAATTTAAATATACACGCTTATACAGGAGCTTGATATCTGGAACATCCAGGTTCAGAAACAGCTGCTTCCCCACAGCCATCAGGCTATTAAACTCAACATCAAACCAACTCTGAACAATAACAGCCTATTACACTTTATCTGTTTATTTATGTGTATATATATATGGTCTATGGTATATAGACACACTGAACTTTAATCTCCTGTTCTGTATTATGTTGACATATTGTGTTGTGCTGCAACAAGCAAGAATGTCATTGTCCTATCTGATAAAACTCTCTCTTGACTATATAACTATTAAATACTTTTGAGCCTGTGTTGAGTGCACAGCCTATTACCCAGAGTAGGGGAATCGAGAACTAGAGGACATAGGTTTATGATGAGGGGGGGAGGATTTAATTAGGGACCTGAGGGGCAACTTTTTAACACACGGAATGAGCTGCCGGAGGAGGTAGTTGAGGCTGGGACGATCGCCACATTTAAAAGACATGTGGATAGGACAGGTTAGGAGGGATATATGGGCCAAATGGGACTAGTTTAGATGGGGCGAGTCGGCTAGCATGGACATGTTGGGCCGAAGGGCTTGTTTCCGTGCTCTGTGGCTCTAAGTATATGAAATATAATTGGTTTTCTTTCCAGAAACATGACTGTGAAGTTGCCATTAAATGTATTAACAAGAAAAACTTAATCAAATCTCAAACCCTTCTGGGAAAGGAAATAAAGATATTGAAGGTAAGGGTGGCATTTCATTTGACATTTATCATGTAACCGTCTGTGGCCAAGGGTTTGGATCTGTGGGATGTTGGGGCTTTGTTTTAAACCTGTGGTTTCACCAACAAGAGCTATTATTTGCTATTTTTTCAGGAACTGAAGCACGACAATATTGTGGCACTCTATGACTTCCAGGTAACCGCATGTTTACATTGGTTGAAACGTTGGAGGCTTTAGATTTTACTTTTCGGGATAAGTGCAGAAGCAGGCCCTTCGGCCCACTGAGTTCGTGACAGCCAGCGATCACACTAGCACAGTGGTTGTTAACCTGGGTGTCGTGACCACCTATGGGGGTCGTATGGGGCTTTGCCAGGGGTCACGAAGGGGACACAAATAACAATAGACAATAGGTGCAGGAGTAGGCCATTTGGCCCTTCGAGCCAGCACCGCCATTCAATCCCCAATCTGTACCCCGTTCCTGCCTTCTCCCCATATCCCCTGACTGTGCTATTTTTAACATATCATTTGTTGAGCTCATGTTTGGGAACCTAACAAAGGTACATTCCATATACAGTATTTTGCTCATATATGTGCATACTGGTGCCAAAAAGGTTAAGAACCACAGCACTAGCAGCATCCTACACACACCAGGGACAATTTACAATTTCACCGAAGCCAATTAACCTACAAACCCGCACGTCTTTGGAGTGTGGAGGGAAACCGGAGCACCCGGAGAAAACCCACGCAGGTCACGGGGAGAACGTGCAAACTCCACACAAACGGCACCCGTCGTCAGGATCGAACCAGGGTCTCTGGGGCTGTGAGGCAGTAGCTCTACCCGCTGCGCCACCGTGCCACACCGCAACTGTAAATCTGAAATAAAACAGAAAATGGGATATTTAGTGTGCTGAGACAGCCTCTGTGGTGAAACAATTGTGGGGTTTCAAATTTCACCAGAACCCGCTTTTTTGATTAGTGCGGGTGTCAGGGGTTACGGGGAGAAGGCAGGAGAATGGGGATGAGAGGGAGAGATAGACCAGCCATGATTGAATGGTGGAGTAGACTTGATGGGCCGAATGGCCTAATTCTGTTCTTAGAAGTTATGAATTAATTAAATTATTTCATGGTTTTAATTTGATATTGGTGTTGTCATCAACTTTGTCTGTGCTCCCTGGTTTAGTTTAAAGATTCAACGGCCTAGTCATTGAATCAGCCTTGTTTGGTCATTAATGCCGGTGATTTAAACGATATTTTTAAAGTGTATTATTAAAAGATATTTTAAGTTTTGACTAGTATAGCTGAGACAGTGTGGGCAAGTTGGGCCGAAGGGCCTGTTTCCACACTGTCACTCTATGACAACCTAAGTCCCCCATATCTTGTAATATAGTTTTGAAGTTATTCAGCGGTATATTTTAACTATGTTGAGAAGTAAATGTATAAGGTGTGATGCATTGCAACCTTTGAAGATTGGTGTCGGAAGGAACTGCAGGCCCACAGCTGCTGGAGTAACTCAGCGGGACAGGCAGCATGTCTGGAGAGAAGGAATGGGTCGTGTTTCAAGTCGAGACCAGACTGAAGAAGGGTCTCGACCCGGAACATCACCCATTCCTTCTCTCCAGAGATGCTGCCTGTCCCGCTGAGTTACTCCAGCATTTTGTGTCTTATCTTTTTATACCTGTCCCGTTGAACCTTCTTCAGGCTGGTGGGTGGATACAGGTGTCGGGGTGTGAGGGGGAACTGCTCTCTGACCAGGCTGAGTGGGAAGTAACGGGCCCACTAGATGTTCCTGGTGTCTGGTGTCTTCACCAGTGTGTGTGGCCCAGGAACTGGCATCTTATGCAGGGATTGAATCCAATGTCACGTCCTAATCTCCGCACCTTTTTCTCTGTCTTTCACAGGAAATGGCAAATTCCGTCTACCTGGTGATGGAGGTGAGTTGCACCACACAACAGGCCCTTCGGCCCAACACGTCCGTGCCGACCAACATGTCCCATTCACACCAGTCCCACAAGCCAGCATTCGATCCCTACCCCTCCAAACCTGTCCTATCCATGTACCTGCTTCTTAAATGTTGGGATAGTCCCAGCCTCAACTACCTCCTCTGGCAGCTCAGATTCCAATTAAATCTTTCCCCTCTCACCTTAAACCCATGTCCTCTGGTTTTAGATTCCCCAACCCTGGGGGGGAAACAAATGTGGGCTTCCACCTTGTATGTGCCCATCATTGTTTCATAAAACTCTACATGGGTGCCTCACAGCCTCCCACACTCCAGAGTAAACTAACCACCCATTCCTGCCTTACAGTTCAATCCCACCAACTCCAAAGCTTCACACAGCCTTCCCACAGTTTGCTGCCCAGCCCTGTCCAACTGTAACATGATGTCACAACCTCTGTGCTTAATGTGAACCAAGAAACTGCAGATGCTGGTTTACAAAAGAAGATACAGAGTGCTGGAGTAACTCAGCGGGTCAGGCAGCATCTGTGGAGAACATGGATAGGCAACGTTTTGGGTTTGGGGACCCTTCTTCAGACTGGTCCTAAGAAATTCCAAGAATCACCTATCCATGTTCTCCACAGATGCTGCCTGACCTGCTGAGTTACTCCAGCACTCTGTGAAACGTCACCTATCCATGTTCTCCACAGATGCTGCCTGACCCGCTGAGTTACTCCAGCACTCTGTGAAACGTCACCTATCCATGTTCTCCACAGATGCTGCCTGACCCGCTGAGTTACTCCAGCACTCTGTGAAATGTCACCTATCCATGTTCTCCAGACCTCCACGAGTAATAAATGGAGGACATGTCACCCTGACCTCCACATCCCCTTCCGAGGTCATAAGGAATAGGGGTAGAATTAGGCCATTCGGCCCATCAAGTCTACTCCGCCATTCAATCATGGCTGATCTATCTCTCCCTCCTAACCCCATTCTCCTGCCTTCTCCCCGTAACCCCTGACACCCGCACTAATCAGGAATCTATCTATCTCTGCCTTAAAAATATCCACTGACTTGGCCTCCACAGCCGTCTGTGGCAAAGAATTCCACAGATTCACCGCCCTCTGGCTAAAGAAATTCCTCCTCATCTCCTTCCTAAAGGAATGTCCTTTAATTCTGAGGCTGTGACCTCTGGTCCTAGACTCTCCCACTAGTGGAAACATCCTCTCCACATCCACTCTATCCAGGCCTTTCACTATTCTGTACGTTTCTGCTCCACAGGGTGAAGCTCCTGAAGGTGGGGTTAGGGGTTTGTTGTCACCCTGCCTGCCATGCTGGCCAGCGGGTCTACGAGATTCCACCTCCTCTCTGGGTGTCACCTTTAGAAGGATGAGAGGGGATCTCATTGAAACATAGAAGATAATTAAGGGATTGGACACGCTAGAGGCAGGAAACATGTTCCCGATGTTGGGGGAGTCCAGAACCAGGGGCCACAGTTTAAGAATAAGGAGTAAGCCATTTAGAACGGAGACGAGGAAACACTTTTTCACACAGAGAGTTGTGAGTCTGTGGAATTCTCTGCCTCAGAGGACGGTGGAGGCAGGTTCTCTGGACGCTTTCAAGAGAGAGCTAGATAGGGCTCTTAAAAATAGCGGAGTCAGGGGATATGGGGAGAAGGCAGGAACGGGGTACTGATTGGGGATGATCAGCCATGATCACATTGAATGGCGGTGCTGGCTCGTAGGGCCGAATGGCCTACTCCTGCACCTGTTGTCTATTGTCTATTGTCTGGGACCGGGGGGGTCTCTCTGCTCCCGTTGACGGGTTGAGTCTCGTGATGTTGGGGTACACTCACTGAACCTGGCTGTGATTTGTTTTTCAGTATTGCAACGGGGGAGATCTTGCCGATTACCTGCAGCGTAAGTCCGCTCGCATTCAATGCATTTGCAGAATGTTGGAGATGTGATCCCAGCCAGACTGTCGGTGTACACTTCCATCCTGGGGCTAAAGGCTGCGACTGTCTACCCTATCTACCAGGCACGTGCCGTCAGGGTAGGCAAGGTAGGCAGTGCCCACCCTGACTAAAATTATTAAATGGTCATTATTTTATATATATAAAACACATATAAAATGGTCATAAATAGTAAAGTGGGAGAATTACGCTTTCCTAAGAGATCGATCTCTAAGGGAGGCATCATTCACCGGTGCGTTTCATCCTCAGTATATTTAAAACGTGGACGTATGTGCTACTCACGTGCCGTCGACGATGCTTCAAGCCGTCAGTGGCAACGGTCCGTAAAGCAGCTGAAATTCTGTCTTTACACCGTGGACCGCGTGCATGAGCTGCGCTGCTCACTGCGCATGGGCACCAGCCGACTGCGCAAGTTTCTTGGCGGGGATTTTCAAAGATGGACAGTGACTACCTGAAGAGTTTCTCGAAGCAAACCTACGAGGAAAAAAACCTAAAATAATTTAACATGGCGGACCAACGCCGGAACTTAAAGAACTTCAACAGCGCAAAGGAACAAAAATGATCAGAGCATTTAAAACAGCTTGGTACAACAGGAAACAAAGAGGGAAGAATGGGTTTTGTGTACAAATAATATGGGAAGTACATTAAGAGACAGGACTTATTGAAGACAAATTACTTGATAAAAGTCGAGAGAACATTCTGTGCATGCGCGGTTTCCAAGATTTTTAAAAGCCACTGCCTACCCAGACTAATTACTGAAGGCACGTGCCTGCTATCTACACCTCTCATCAGTGGATATACTTCCATCAGGTCTCCCCTCAGCCTCAGCCACACATGGAAAACAACCCCCCCCCCCCTGTAGCCTTGCCACCCATTCACCTCACAGTCATCCAGCACAGCAAGAGACCCTTCGGCCCTACTTGCCCATGCCGACCAAGATGCCGAAACGTCACCTATTCCTTCGAGGCCTCGACCCGAAACGTCACGTATTCCTTCGCTCCGTAGACGCTGCCTCACCCGCTGAGTTTCTCCAGCATTTTTGTCCACCTAGTACAGTACACGTAGGGTGGTGTGGGCAAGCTGGGCCGAGGGGCCAAGCTTCATCCGTGGCTCTGTGACATAAGGGCGTTTTGCTGCGTCTGGGTAAAGGGGAGCGTTGGCCTGGGTGGGGGCGCTGATGGTCTGTTTGTGTTCTAGTGAAGGGGACCCTGAGTGAAGACACCATACGCCTCTTCCTGCAGCAGGTGGTGGGAGCAATGAGGGTGCTGCACAGTAAGGGGGTCATCCACCGCGACCTGAAGCCCCAGAACATCCTCCTGAGCCACCTGGGGGGCCGCAAGGCCAATCCCAGCAACATCTGCATCAAGATTGGTGGGTACCAACCCCCCCCCCCCCCCCCCCCCCCCCCCCCCCCCCGTACCTGTCCGTGGCTTCAAGCAGACTCCAGCACTCTGTGAAACGTCACCTATCCATGTTCTCCACAGATGCTGCCTGACCCGCTGAGTTACTCCAGCACTCTGTGAAACGTCACCTATCCATGTTCTCCACAGATGCTGCCTGACCCGCTGAGTTACTCCAGCACTCTGTGTGTCTTTATTTGGGTTGGTTTAAATGGGCTTTGGGTCCAATGGTGAAGGATTGTGAGTTTGGGTGACTAGCGGGTGGGTGGCTAGTGGGCGGGTGACTAGTGGGTGGGTGACTAGTGGGTGGGTGACTAGTGGGTGGGTGACTAGCGGGTGGGTGACTAGTGGGTGGGTGACTAGTGGGTGGTGGCTAGTGGGTGGGTGACTAGTGGGTGGGTGACTAGTGGGTGGGTGGCTAGTGGTGGGTGACTAGTGGGTGGGTGACTAGTGGGTGGGTGACTAGCGGGTGGGTGACTAGTGGGTGGGTGACTAGTGGGTGGGTGGCTAGTGGGTGGGTGACTAGTGGGTGGGTGACTAGTGGGTGGGTGACTAGTGGGTGGGTGACTAGTGGGTGACTAGTGGGTGGGTGACTAGCGGGTGGGTGACTAGTGGGTGGGTGACTAGCGGGTGGGTGGCTAGTGGGTGACTAGTGGGTGGGTGACTAGCGGGTGGGTGACTAGTGGGTGGGTGATTAGTGGGTGGGTGACTAGTGGGTGGGTGACTAGTGGGTGGGTGACTAGTGGGTGGGTGACTAGTGGGTGGGTGACTAGTGGGTGGGTGGCTAGTGGGTGGGTGACTAGTGGGTGGGTGACTAGTGGGTGGGTGACTAGTGGGTGGGTGGCTAGTGGGTGGGTGACTAGTGGGTGGGTGACTAGTGGGTGGGTGACTAGTGGGTGGGTGACTAGTGGGTGGGTGACTAGTGGGTGACTAGTGGGTGGGTGGCTAGTGGGTGGGTGACTAGTTGGTGGGTGACTAGTGGGTGGGTGACTAGTGGGTGACTAGTGGGTGGGTGGCTAGTGGGTGGGTGACTAGTGGGTGGGTGACTAGCGGGTGGGTGACTAGTTGGTGGGTGACTAGCGGGTGGGTGACTAGTGGGTGGGTGACTAGTGGGTGGGTGACTAGCGGGTGGGTGACTAGCGGGTGGGTGGCTAGTGGGTGGGTGACTAGCGGGTGGGTGACTAGCGGGTGGGTGACTAGTGGGTGGGTGACTAGGGGTGGGTGGCTAGTGGGTGGGTGACTAGTGGGTGGGTGACTAGCGGGTGGGTGACTAGTTGGTGGGTGACTAGCGGGTGGGTGACTAGCGGGTGGGTGACTAGTGGGTGGGTGACTAGTGGGTGGGTGACTAGTGGGTGGGTGACTAGTGGGTGGGTGACTAGCGGGTGGGTGACTAGTGGGTGGGTGACTAGTGGGTGGGTGACTAGTGGGTGGGTGACTAGTGGGTGGGTGACTAGTGGGTGGGTGGCTAGTGGGTGGGTGACTAGCGGGTGGGTGACTAGCGGGTGGGTGACTAGTGGGTGGGTGACTAGTGGGTGGGTGACTAGCGAGTGGGTGGCCAGCGGGTGGCCAGCACAGACTGGCTGTGGCAACATCTCTGACCGGCTTCCTGTTCTTGTGTGTCCACAGCTGACTTTGGCTTTGCCCGCTACCTCCAGAGCAACATGCTGGCAGCGACATTGTGTGGATCACCCATGTACATGGTGAGTGTCCTGCACCCTCCCACTGCGATGCGTGTCACAGGGAGAACGTGCAAACTCCACACAGACAGCACCGGAGGCCAGGATCAAAAGCGGGTCTCTGGCGCAGTGAGGCAGCAGCTCTACCCGCTGCGCCACCGTGCCGACTGGTTCTGGAGACAACCGTATAAATATTATTCCCATATTCAGCATTTTGGGACAGCACGGTGGCACAGCGGGTAGAGCTGCTGCCTGACCCGCTGAGTTACTCCAGCACCCTGTGAAACGTGACCTGACCCCGCGTGCTGTCTGTGTGGAGTTTGTACGTTCTCCCCGTGACCTGCGTGGGTTTTCTCCGGGTGCTCCAGTTTCCACCCACACTCCAAAGACGTGCGGGTTTGTAGGTTAATTGGCTTTGGTAAAAACGAAATTGTTCCTAGTGCGTGTAGGATAGTATTAGTGTACGGGGATCGCTGGTCGGCGTGGATTCAGTGGGCCGAAGGGCCTGTTTCCGTGCTGTATCTCCAGTCTAGAAGTCTAAAGTCATGGTATTTCTAAACAGTGCGCAGTTTTGGTCCCCTAATTTGAGGAAGGACATTCTTGCTAGTGAGGGAGTGCAGCGTAGGTTCACAAGGTTAATTCCAGGGATGGCGGGACTGTCATATGCTGTGAGAATGGAGCAGCTGGGCTTGTACACTCTGGAGTTTAGAAGGATGAGAGGGTAAAAGTTTAAAGATGTGGGGGGCAACATGACAAAAGGGTGGTGAATCTGTGGAATGTTTTTAAGGCAGAGATAGATAGATCTCTGGGCTTGTACACTCTGGAGTTTCGAAGGATGAGAGGGGATCTCATTGAAACATATAAGATTATTAAGGGTTTGGACGCGCTAGAGGCAGGAAACATGTTCCCGATGTTGGGGGAGTCCAGAACCAGGGGCCACAGTTTTAGAATAAGGGGTCGGCCATTTAGAACGGAGACGAGGAAACACTTTTTCACACAGAGAGTTGTGAGTCTGTGGAATTCTCTGCCTCAGAGGTGGAGGCCGCTATCATTAAGAGCCCTATCTAGCTCTCACTTGTACATGGTACCTGCTAGCAAGATAGGGCTCTTAAAGATAGCGGAGTCAGGGGATATGGCGGGAAGGCGAGAAGGCGTAGCAGTAGAGTTGCCACCTTACAGCGAATGCAGCGCCGGAGACACGGGTTCCATCCCGACCACGGGTGCTGCCTGTACGGAGTTTGCACGTTCTGCCCGAGACCTGAGTGGGTTTTCTCCGGGTGCTCCAGTTTCCTCCCACACTCCACACACACACACACACACATCATTTTATAAACCTCTATCAGGTCTCCCCTCAATCTCTGGAGCTCCTGAGAAAACAATCTGAGTCTGCCCAAGATAGACCCAGAATGCTGGAGTAACTCGGCGGGTCAGGCAGCATCTGTGGAGAACATGGATAGGTGACGTTTCACAGAGTGCTGGAGTAACTCAGCGGGTGCAGCAGCATCTATGGAGCTAAGGAAATAGGTAACGTTTCGGGCCGAAACCCGGAAGGGTTTCGGCCCGAAACGTTGACTATTTCCAGAAGGGTTTCGGCCCGAAACGTTGCCTATTTCCTTAGCTCCATAGATGCTGCTGCACCATAACTCAGCGGGTCAGGCAGCATCTGTGGAGAACATGGATAGGTGACGTTTCACAGAGTGCTGGAGTAACTCAGTGGGTCAGGCAGCATCTGTGGAGAACATGGATAGGTGACGTTTCACAGAGTGCTGGAATAACTCAGCGGGTCAGGCAGCATCTGTGGAGAACATGGATAGGTGACGTTTCACAGCGTATAAACCAGCATCTGCAGTTCCTTCCTACACACCGAGTCTTATCGTTAGGGCGGCACGGTGGAGCAGCGGGTAGAGTTGCTGCCTCACAGCGAGCGCCAGAGACCCGGGTTCGATCCTGACTACAAGTGCTGTCTGTGCGGAGTTTGTACGTTCTCCCCGTGACCACGTGAGTCCTTGTAGCTGAGTCGTTGGGATGTTGAGTCTGGCTGTTGGTTGGACTGTGACCTCGTGTCTCTGTGTGTCTCCGCCAGGCACCAGAGGTGATCATGTCTCAGAACTATGATGCCAAGGCAGACCTGTGGAGTATCGGGACAATTGTGTACCAGTGCCTGACTGGCAAAGCCCCCTTCCAGGTAAGTGGCATCGTGGCCCGCACGCCCACCCTCAACGCAATGACATCAGGGCGGCAGGGTGGTGGAGTTGCTGCCTCACAGCGAGCGCCAGAGACACGGGTTCGATCCCGACCACGGGTGCTGTCTGTACGTTCTCCCCATGACCTGCGTGGGTTTTCTCCGGGTGCTCCAGTTTCCTCCCACACTCCAAAGACGTGCGGGTTTGTAGGTTAATTAGCTTGGTGTAAGTGTAAATTGTCCCTAGTGTGTGTGCGCATGTGTGTAAGATAGTGTTAGTATGCGGGGATCGTTGGCCAGTTCAGACTAGGAGGGCTGAAGGGCCTGTTTCTGCGCTGTCTCTCCCAAGAGCATGGGTGCTGGTGAGGGGGGTATTGGGGCAACAGTTGTTTGAGGGGCTGTGATGGTTCTGGGTGACGGTGGAATGATTGCAAGTTTCCGATTCTCTCTCAGGCCAACAGTCCACAGAATCTCCGCCTATTCTACGAGAAAAACAAGACCTTGGTCCCAAAGTAAGTCCAACGCCACTTCCCTGATGTTGTGAAGCTGGGTGTTAGACACACGGCCCCCTGGCCAGAGATTGTCTCCTGACCAGAGATGAAAGTGTCAAAGACTAGGGGTGTGGCATTTTGAGACGTCGAACAAGGGCAGGACAGTGAATGGTCGACCTCTGGGTAGTGTTGTAGAGCAGTGGGATCTAGGAGTACAGGTGCATGGTTCCTTGAAGGTGGAGTCGCAGGTAGACAAGGTGGTCAACAAGGCTTTTGGTACTTTGGCCTTCATCAGTCAGAGTATTGAGGAGAGAAGTTGGGAGCAAGGGTAGGGGAGGGGGATGGTGGGGAGGGGAGGGGGCGGTGGGAGGGGGCGGTGGGGGAGGGGAGGTGGGGGAGGGGAGGAGCAGGTTTGGGTGTGTTGCTGACACTGTCTTTGTGCTGCCTGCAGTCTTCCCCGAGAGACATCGACCCACCTGCGCCACCTCCTGCTCGGTCTCCTGGTCAGGAGCTACAAGGAGCGCATGGACTTCGGTGAGAGCTGGGCCTTGCCTTGGGTGGGCTGGGTGCGGGCAGTGGGTGGGGGGATGAGTGTGTGTGGGGGGTGTACATGTCCTGGGGGGGGCCTCCGGTCCCATCACTAACCCAGCCGCTTGTTCTGTGGTGTTTTACAGGCGAGTTTTTCCACCACCCGTTCCTGGACGTCAGCTCATCCATGAAGAAATGTAAGTTGGGTCGGGGTCGCAGGGGTCACCGGCCTGAGGCGTGTCTGTGTCCACTGACCCCCCCCCCCCCTCAGAGTGACCGCCGCACTGACCGCTGTCTCTCCCACTGCCCACAGCGGCTCCAGTGTCAGTGCCGACGATCTCCGGCTCCGTATCCAACAGCTCCTGTAGCAGCTCGTCCACCTCACACCTCGCCTCACCGCCGGTAAGTAGCACACGCACATGCACACACGCACACACGTACACACGCACACACACATGCACACGCACATGCACACACACGCACACACACACACACACATGCACACGCACACACACACACACACGTGCACACATACACACACACACACGTGCACACACACACGTGCACACACACACACGTACACACACACACGCACACACACACACACACGTGCACACACACACACGTGCACACACACACACGTGCACACACACGTACACACGTACACACACACACGTACACACACACACACACACGTGCACACACACGTGCACACACACACACGTGCACACACACACACGTGCACACACACACACGTGCACACACACACACACACGTGCACACACACACACGTGCACACACACACATGTGCACACACACACACACACGTGCACACACACACACACGTGCACACTCACACACACACACGTGCACACACGCACATGCCAAGTCAGTGGATATTTTTAAGACGGAAATAGATAGATTGTTGATTAGTGCGGGTGTCAGGGTTTATGGGGAGAAGGCAGGAGAATGGGGTTAGGAGGGAGAGATAGATCAGCCATGATTGAATGGTGGAGTAGACTTGATGGGCCGAATGGCCTAATTCTGCTGCTATTTCGTATGACCTTATGGCAGTTAGACAGGTGCATGGATAGGACAGGTTTGGAGGGATATGGACCAAGCGCAGGCAGGTGGGACATGTTGGCTGGTGTGGGAGATTAGGGCCGAAGGGCCTGTTTCCATGCTGCCCCTCACTGCTGTCTGTGTCTGTGTGTGCACGTAGTCGCTGTGTGACGTACAGCCACCGGCGGAGAGGAGCCAGGTGTCGGTGGCCACGGAAGATGCCGGAATCCTCCAGCTCTCCCGGGACTCAGCAGCAAGCAGCAAGAACTCGTCTTGTGACATCGACGACTTTGTGCTGGTGCCGTTCAACTGCCCCACGCACGGGGGGTCCGGTATTATACCCCCCCCCAAATACTGCCCCCCCTCACCCACACACCCCCCCGCCCCCACATACTGCCCCCCCCTCCACACCCCCCGCCCCTCTACACCCCCCCCTCCACACCCCCCGCCTCCACACCTCCCCCCACATACGTCCCTCCACACACCCCCCTCCCCACATACTCCCCCCCCCTCCCACACCCCCCCACCCATACTGCCCCCCCCCCCTCCACACCCCCCTCCTCCACACCTCCCCCCAAATACTACTGCCCCCCCCCTCCACACCCCCTCCCCACATACTGCCCCCCCCCTCCACACCCCCCGCCCCTCTACACCCCCCCCTCCACACCCACTGCCCCCACATACTCCCCCCGCCCTCACTACACCCCCCCGTCTCGAAACCCCCCCCTCACCCACACACACACGCCCCCCACGGCCTCTACACACACATGTCCACACCCCCCCCATAATCCCGCTGTGTTACTCCTCCTCAGGTGAGCTGCAGAATGACGGTGTGATGGGAAAGATGGTGATGACCAGCCTCAGTGACAGCAGGTTGGTCATCGTCCCAGCACGGGGGGCCACGGGCGGGGGGGCTCTCGTCCCACTGTGGCCACGGGCGGGGGGGGGGCCACGGGCGGGGGGGGGGGGCCACGGGCGGGGGGGCACCAGACACCCCTGCTCTACAGGGCGCTCCCAGAACAACTGTCGCAACATTCCCAGTTCAGTCGCGGGCGGGCACAGTGGTGCAGCGGGTAGAGCTGCTGCCTCACAGCTCTAGAGACCCGGGTTCCATCCTGACCACAGGCGTTTGCTGTCTGTATGGGGTTTGCACGTTCTCCCCGTGACCTGCGTGGGTTTTCTCCGGGTGCTCCGGTTTCCTCCCACATCCCAAAGACGTGCGGGTTTGCAGGTTAATCGGCTTCGGTATAATTGTAAATTGTCCCCAGTGTGTGTCGGGTGGTGTTAGTGTGCGGGGATCGCTGGTCAGTGCCGACTCTGCCTGATTCTGTGCTGTATCTTTAAACTAAACTTTGCTATTATGTATTTACGCTTGTAATAAGTGTGCGAGTGTGTGTGTGTGTGACGCTGTTGTTTCTGTGCCTTACAGTTGGACAGGCGGTGAGTTGCCAGGCCATGAGTTGCCGGGCTGCGAGTCGCCAGCGGTCTACAGAGCGACCGTTCCCATCCCTGTCCCCACGCAGATCCACAACTACCAGCGGATGGAGCAGAAGCTGCGGTCCCCACGACAAGGTGCACCGCCAAGGTTGGTGAGCCCACTGCGTGTGTGTATGCGCGTGGGTGTGTGTGTGTGCGTGTTTGTGCATGTGTGTATGCAAGTGTGTGTGTGCATGTGTGTGTGCTTGTGAGTGTGTGCGCGCGTGTTTGTGCATTTGTGTGCGTGTGTGTGTGTGCGCATATGTGTGCATGTGTGTGTGCGCATGTTTGTGCATTTGTGTGCAAGTGTGTGCGTGTGTGTGCATGTGTGTACGCAACTGTGTGCGTGAGTGTGCATGAGTGTGTGTGCGCGTGTGTGTGTGCGTGTGTGTGCATGAGTGTGTGTGTGTGCGTGTGTGTGCGTGTGTGTGCGCGTGTGTGTGTGCATGTGTTTGCGCACTGTCCTTGCCTCCATTGACGAGTGGCCTCTCTCTCTCTCTCTGTTCAGTGCGGATGCATTGGGAAGGTCGTGCAGCTCTAACGCGGGGGGGAGCAGTGAGGCAGCGATGACATCATCCTCACCCCGGCACGGAGACCACGGCTCCTCACGGCATCGGCGTTCCGCGTCGGAGAGCTCCAAGCCGTGCTCACCCTCACCGCAAGGTAGGACAGATCCCCTCACTCACTCTGAAGATGGGTCCCCACCTGAAACGTCACCTATCCATGTTCTCCACAGATGCTGCCTGACCCGCTGAGTTACTCCAGCACACAGAGTGCTGGAGTAACTCAGCGGGTGCAGCAGCATCTATGGAGCTAAGGAAATAGGTAACGTTTCAGGCCGAAACCCGGAAGGGTTTCGGCCCGAAACGTTGCCTATTTCCAGAAGGGTTTTGGCCCGAAACGTTGCCTATTTCCTTAGCTCCATAGATGCTGCTGCACCATAACTCAGTGGGTCAGGCAGCATCTGTGGAGAACATGGATAGGTGACGTTTCACAGAGTGCTGGAGTAACTCAGCGGGTCAGGCAGCATCTGTGGAGAACATGGATAGGTGACGTTTCACAGAGTGCTGGAGTAACTTAGCGGGTCAGGCAGCATCTGTGGAGAACATGGATAGGTGACGTTTCACAGAGTGCTGGAGTAACTCAGCGGGTCAGGCAGCATCTGTGGAAATGTTTCTTGAAGGTTTGCGATGCATCAGGGCAGCAGGCCCTTCGGCCCATCATGGTGCTGGCCGCGAGTAATGGGTTTGTGTTTTGGAAGCAGGCACTGTGATGCCGGAGCCCAGCTGGCACGGACGGCAGGTCAGGCTGCACAGCGCCCCCAGCCTCCTGGAGCCCCCCCCACGCTGGGACCCTGTGCCCGGCCATGTGCTCCAACACCAGCAACAACGCCGACACATCAGGCTGTCGCCAAAACTCTCCGACCTGATTCACCGAAGCCCCCTGCCGACCATCGCGGGCTCGCCAACGAAGGTAACGTCCATGTGGGGGCCATGACCCCTTCATCTATTACTCTTTTGCCCCACGTGTAGGTGCTGGACACTAAATGCTGGGGTTACTCAGTGGGACCGGCAGCATCTCTGGAGAGAAGGAATGGGTAAATCGGAATTCTTCAGACTGAAACGTCACCCATTCCTTCTCTCCAGAGATGCTGCCTGTCCCGCAGTTTGTTTTCTCACTATTCCTTTCCTCCTAGTGCCCTCTTGTGCATTTAATAGGGATTTTTCAAAATGTAAAAAGAGGCGTTTATAGCGAGTATTATTCTGCCTCAGGGCCGGTTTTCTGGATGCTTTCACGAGAGAGCTAGATAGGGCTCTTAAAGATAGCGGAGTCAGAGGATATGGGGAGAAGGCAGGAACAGGGTACTGATTGTGGATGATCAGCCATGTTACTCCAGCGTTTTTGGTGTCTGGGTGTTCACGAGATCGATCCCTGGGATGGCGGGACTGTCATATGAGGAAAGATTGAAAAGACTAGGCTTGTATTCACTGGAGTTTAGAAGGATGAAGGGGGTTCTTATAGAAACATATAACATTATAAAAGGACTGGACAAGCTGGATGCAGGAAAAATGTTCCCAATGTTGGGTGAGTCCAGAACCAGGGGCCACAGTCTTAGAATAAAGGGGAGGTCATTTAAGACTGAGGTGAGAAAAAACTTGTTGTGAATTTATGGAATTCCCTGCCACAGAGGGCAGTGGAGGCCAAGTCAGGCTGTCTGGATGGATTTAAGAGAGAGTTAGATAGAGCTCTAGCGGGTAGTGGAGTCAAGGGATATGGGGAGAAGGCAGGTACGGGTTATTGATTGGGGACGATTAGCCATGATTTCTATGTTTCTCCCCCCAGATCTCCTCGCGGTTGCAGTTTCCCGAGACCACCGGTGGGCAGAGTCTGGTGACATTGCTGGCTCACCAGGGCCTGGCACTGGCTGGCAGTCCCAACCCTCCCGTGCCCGAGATGACCAACCTCCAGCGGCAGCTCGACCACATCCAAGGGCACGGGGACACCGAGACGGGGTCATTCGGCAGGTCTGGCATGGAGCCCACGCACGCACACGCATAAACGCACGTACGCATGCACGTACGCACCCACGGACACGCATGCACACGGACACACACGTACACGCATGCATACGCTCGCACACGCATGCATGCACGGACGCACACGTACACGCATGCATGCACATACATGCATGCACGAACGGCACGCACGCGCACACATGCACACGCACGCACACGCTCACGGACAGAGACACGGAATAGACCCACCATTACACAGTGAATCTGATCCCCCATATCCCCACCATCCTGTACCACTTCCTTAGTTCAGTTTAAAGGTACAGCATGGAAACAGGCCCTTCGGCCCACCGAGTCCATGCCGACCAGCGATCCCCGCACACACTAGTTCCATATTATTCCCACTTTCTCATCCACTCCCTACACACTAGAGGGCGATGTACAGAGGGGCCGATTAACCTGCACGCCCGCACGTCTGTGGGACGTGGGTGGAAACCGGAGCACCCGGAGAAAACCCACGCGGTCACAGGGAGAACGTGCAAACTCCACACAGACAGCAATAGACAATAGGTGCAGGAGTAGGCCATTCGGCCCTTCGAGCCAGCACCGCCGTTCAATATGATCATGGCTGATCATCCCCAATCAGTACCCCGTTCCTGCCTTCTCCCCATATCCCCTGACTCCGCTATTTTTAAGAGCCCTATCTAGCTCTAGAGATGGATCAGCCGTGATTGAATGGCGGAGTAGACTGGATGGGCCGAATGGCCTAATTCTGCTCCTACCCCGTGTGACGTGAGGATGTGTGTGTGTGCCCTGCAGGTCACTGAGTGCGGGCAAGATGTCGGACCTGTTACTGAGAGCGGCGTTCGGTGGTCCGGTCACCGGCACGGTCAGCGGCAACAGCCCGTCCACCCGGCCGGCAGTGGACACGCCCGGTAACCACGGGCAACCTGGCCAACGCAGCACCGCGCAGAGCACCGGCAACACCGCGCAGAGCACCGGCAACACCGCACAGAACACACACAACACCGCGCAGAGCACACGCACGCAACACCGCACATCACACACACACGCAACACCGTACATCACACACACAACACCGCGCAGAGCACACGCAACACCGCGCAGAGCACACGCAACACCGCACATCACACACACACGCAACACCGCACATCACACACGCAACACCGCGCAGAGCACACGCAACACCGCGCAGAGCACACGCAACACCGTACATCACACACGCAACACCGTACATCACACACGCAACACCGTACATCACACACGCAACACCGCACATCACACACGCAACACCGTACATCACACACGCAACACCGTACATCACACACACACGCAACACCGTACATCACACACGCAACACCGCACATCATACACACACGCAACACCGTACATCACACACGCAACACCGCACATTACACACACACGCAACACCGCACATCACACACGCAACACCGTACATCATACACGCAGCACCGCACATCACACACATGCAACACCGTACATCACACACGCAACACCGTACATCACACACACACACGCAACACCGCGCAGAGCACACGCAACACCGTACATCACACACGCAACACCGCACATCATACACACACGCAACACCGTACATCACACACGCAACACCGTACATCACACACACGCAACACCGTACATCACACACACAACACCGCGCAGAGCACACGCAACACCGCGCAGAGCACACGCAACACCGCACATCACACACACAAGCAACACCGCACATCACACACGCAACACCGCGCAGAGCACACGCAACACCGCGCAGAGCACACGCAACACCGTACATCACACACGCAACACCGTACATCACACACGCAACACCGTACATCACACACGCAACACCGCACATCACACACGCAACACCGTACATCACACACGCAACACCGTACATCACACACACACGCAACACCGCACATCATACACACACGCAACACCGTACATCACACACGCAACACCGCACATTACACACACACGCAACACCGCACATCACACACGCAACACCGTACATCACACACGCAGCACCGCACATCACACACATGCAACACCGTACATCACACACGCAACACCGTACATCACACACACACACGCAACACCGCGCAGAGCACACGCAACACCGTACATCACACACGCAACACCGCACATCATACACACACGCAACACCGTACATCACACACGCAACACCGTACATCACACATGCAACACCGCACATCACACACACACGCAACACCGCACATCACACACACACGCAACACCGTACATCACACACGCAACATCGTACATCACACACGCAACACCGCACATCACACACACACGCAACACCGTACATCACACACGCAACACCGTACATCACACACACACGCAACACCGCGCAGAGCACACGCAACACCGTACATCACACACGCAACACCGCACATCACACACGCAACACCGTACATCACACACGCAACACCGTACATCACACACGCAACACCGTACATCACACACGCAACACCGCACATCACACACACACGCAACACCGTACATCACACACGCAACACCGTACATCACACACACACGCAACACCGCGCAGAGCACACGCAACACCGTACATCACACACGCAACACCGCACATCACACACGCAACACCGCACATCACACACACACGCAACACCGTACATCACACACGCAACACCGTACATCACACACGCAACACCGCACATCACACACACACGCAACACCGTACATCACACACGCAACACCGTACATCACACACACACGCAACACCGCAAATCACACACGCAACACCGTACATCACACACGCAACACCGCACATCACACACACACGCAACACCGAACATCACACACGGAACACCGTACATCACACACGCAACACCGCACATCACACACACACGCAACACCGTACATCACACACGCAACACCGTACATCACACACACACGCAACACCGCGCAGAGCACACGCAACACCGTACATCACACACGCAACACCGTACACATCACACACGCAACACCGTACATCACACACACACGCAACACCGTACATCACACACGCAACACCGTACATCACACACGCAACACCGCACATCACACACACACGCAACACCGTACATCACACACGCAACACCGTACATCACACCACGCAACACCGTACATCAACACACACGCAACACCGTACATCACACACGGAACAACCGTACATCACACGCAAACACCGCACATCACACACACACACGCAACACCGTACATCACACACGCAACACCGTACATCACACACACACGCAACACCGCGCAGAGCACACGCAACACCGTACATCACACACGCAACACCGCACATCACACACACACGCAACACCGCACATCACACACACACGCAACACCGTACATCACACACGCAACACCGTACATCACACACGCAACACCGCACATCACACACACACGCAACACCGTACATCACACACGCAACACCGTACATCACACACACACGCAACACCGCGCAGAGCACACGCAACACCGTACATCACACACGCAACACCGTACATCACACACGCAACACCTACATCACACACACGCAACACCCCGTACATCACACACGCAACACCGTACATCACACACACACGCGCAAAAAAAAATCACAAACACGTACACACCCACACACACACACAACCAACACCCGTACACACACACACACACATCACACACACACGCAACACCGTACATCACACACGCAACACCGTACATCACACACACGCAACACCGCGCAGAGCACACGCAACACCGTACATCACACACGCAACACCGTACACATCACACACGCAACACCGTACATCACACACGCAACACGTACATCACACACCAACACCGCACATCACACACACCGCAACACCGTACATCACACACGCACAAACCGTACATCACACACGCACACCGTACATCACACACACACTCAACACCGTACATCACACACGGAACACCGTACATCACACACCTCAACACCGCACATCACACACGCAACACCGTACATCACACACACACGCAACACCGCGCAGAGCAAACGCAACACCGTACATCACACACGCAACACCGCACATCACACACACACGCAACACCGCACATCACACACACACGCAACACCGTACATCACACACGCAACACCATACATCACACACGCAACACCGTACATCACACACACACGCAAACACCGTACATCACACACGCAACACCGTACATCACACACGCAACACCGCACATCACACACACACGCAACACCGTACATCACACACGCAACACCGTACATCACACACACACGCAACACCGCGCAGAGCACACGCAACACCGTACATCACACACGCAACACCGCACATCACACACACACGCAACACCGCACATCACACACACACGCAACACCGTATATCACACACGCAACACCGTACATCACACACGCAACACCGCACATCACACACACACGCAACACCGTACATCACACACGCAACACCGTACATCACACACACACGCAACACCGCGCAGAGCACACGCAACACCGTACATCACACACGCAACACCGTACATCACACACGCAACACCGCACATCACACACACACGCAACACCGAACATCACACACGGAACACCGGTCATCACACACGCAACACCGCACATCACACACAGTCGCAACACCGTACATCACACACGCAACACCGTACATCACACACACACGCAACACCGCGCAGAGCACACGCAACACCGTACATCACACACGCAACACCGTACACATCACACACGCAACACCGTACATCACACACACACGCAACACCGTACATCACACACGCAACACCGTACATCACACACGCAACACCGTACACATCACACACGCAACACCGTACATCACACACGCAACACCGTACATCACACACGCAACACCGCACATCACACACACACGCAACACCGTACATCACACACGCAACACCGTACATCACACACGCAACACCGTACATCACACACACACGCAACACCGTACATCACACACGGAACACCGTACATCACACACGCAACACCGCACATCACACACGCAACACCGTACATCACACACACACGCAACACCGCGCAGAGCAAACGCAACACCGTACATCACACACGCAACACCGCACATCACACACACACGCAACACCGCACATCACACACACACGCAACACCGTACATCACACACGCAACACCATACATCACACACGCAACACCGTACATCACACACACACGCAACACCGTACATCACACACGCAACACCGTACATCACACACGCAACACCGCACATCACACACACACGCAACACCGTACATCACACACGCAACACCGTACATCACACACACACGCAACACCGCGCAGAGCACACGCAACACCGTACATCACACACGCAACACCGCACATCACACACACACGCAACACCGCACATCACACACACACGCAACACCGTATATCACACACGCAACACCGTACATCACACACGCAACACCGCACATCACACACACACGCAACACCGTACATCACACACACACGCAACACCGCGCAGAGCACACGCAACACCGTACATCACACACGCAACACCGTACATCACACACGCAACACCGCACATCACACACACACGCAACACCGAACATCACACACGGAACACCGTACATCACACACGCAACACCGCACATCACACACAGTCGCAACACCGTACATCACACACGCAACACCGTACATCACACACACACGCAACACCGCGCAGAGCACACGCAACACCGTACATCACACACGCAACACCGTACACATCACACACGCAACACCGTACATCACACACACACGCAACACCGTACATCACACACGCAACACCGTACATCACACACGCAACACCGCACATCACACACACACGCAACACCGTACATCACACACGCAACACCGTACATCACACACGCAACACCGTACATCACACACTCACGCAACACCGTACATCACACACGGAACACCGTACATCACACACGCAACACCGCACATCACACACACACGCAACACCGTACATCACACACGCAACACCGTACATCACACACACACGCAGCACCGCGCAGAGCACACGCAACACCGTACATCACACACGCAACACCGCACATCACACACACACGCAACACCGCACATCACACACACACGCAACACCGTACATCACACACGCAACACCGTACATCACACACGCAACACCGCACATCACACACACACGCAACACCGTACATCACACACGCAACACCGTACATCACACACGCAACACCGCACATCACACACACACGCAACACCGTACATCACACACGCAACACCGTACATCACACACACACGCAACACCGCGCAGAGCACACGCAACACCGTACATCACACACGCAACACCGCACATCACACACACACGCAACACCGCACATCACACACACACGCACACCGTACATCACACACGCAACACCGTACATCACACACGCAACACCGCACATCACACACACACGCAACACCGTACATCACACACGCAACACCGTACATCACACACACACGCAACACCGCGCAGAGCACACGCAACACCACAAATCACACACGCAACACCGTACATCACACACGCAACACCACACATCACACACACACGCAACACCGAACATCACACACGGAACACCGTACATCACACACGCAACACCGCACATCACACACACACGCAACACCGTACATCACACACGCAACACCGTACATCACACACACACGCAACACCGCGCAGAGCACACGCAACACCGTACATCACACACGCAACACCGTACACATCACACACGCAACACCGTACATCACACACACATGCAACACCGTACATCACACACGCAACACCGTACATCACACACGCAACACCGTACATCACACACGCAACACCGTACACATCACACACGCAACACCGTACATCACACACGCAACACCGTACATCACACACGCAACACCGTACATCACACACACACGCAACACCGTACATCACACACGGAACACCGTACATCACACACGCAACATCGTACACATCACACACGCAACACCGTACATCACACACGCAACACCGTACATCACACACGGAACACCGTACATCACACACGCAACACCGTACATCACACACGCAACACCGTACATCACACACGCAACACCGTACATCACACACACACACACAACACCGTACATCACACATGCAGAGCTGCAGTTACAACCTGCACCTGCCCTCGCCCTCTGCACAGAAACCTCCCCTCCCTTTCCCCTCCCCTCCCTCTCCCCTCCCCTCCCTCTCCCCTCCCCTCCCTTTCCCCTCCCCTCCCTTTCCCCTCCCCTCCCTCTCCCCTCCCCTCCCTTTCCCCTCCCCTCCCTCTCCCCTCCCCTCCCTTTCCCCTCCCCTCCCTTTCCCCTCCCCTCCCTTTCCCCTCCCCTCCCTTTCCCCTCCCCTCCCTTTCCCCTCCCCTCCCTCTCCCCTCCCCCTCCCCTCCCTTTCCCCTCCCCTCCCTTTCCCCTCCCCTCCCTCTCCCCTCCCCTCCCTTTCCCCTCCCCTCCCTTTCCCCTCCCCTCCCTTTCCCCTCCCCTCCCTTTCCCCTCCCCTCCCTCTCCCCTCCCCTCCCTTTCCCCTCCCCTCCCTTTCCCCTCCCCTCCCTTTCCCCTCCCCTCCCTTTCCCCTCCCCTCCCTTTCCCCTCCCCTCCCTTTCCCCTCCCCTCCCTTTCCCCTCCTCTCCCCCCCTCTCCCTCTTCCCTTCTCCCCCTCTCTCCCGTGTAGGAGTGTCTGTTTCTCGGGGGGAGAATTCCACAGACTCACAACTCTCGTCTCCGTTCTAAATGGCTTACCCCTTATTCTAAAACTGTGGCCCCTGGTTCTGGACTCCCCCAACATCGGGAACATGTTTCCTGCCTCTAGCGTGTCCAAACCCTTAACAATCTTATATGTTTCAATGAGATTCCCTCTCATCCTTCTTAAACTTCATCTGCCATGCATCTGCCCACTCCCTCAACCTGTCCAAGTCACCCTGCATTCTGATAGCATCCTCCTCACAGTTCACACTGCCACCCAGCTTTGTGTCATCTGCAAATTTGATAAATGTTACTTTGAATCCCTTCATCCAAATCATTGATGTATATTGTAAATAGCTGCGGTCCCAGCACCGAGCCTTGCCGTACCCCACTAGTCACTGCCTGCCATTCTGAAAGGGACCCGTTAATCCCTACTCTTTGTTTCCTGTCTGCCAACCACTTCTCTATCCATGTCAGCACTCTACCCCCAATACCATGTGCCCTAATTTTGCCCACTAATCTCCTATGTGGGACCTTATCAAATGCTTTCTGAAAGTCCAGGTACACTACATCCACTGGCTCTCCCTTGTCCATTTTCCCAGTTACATCTTCAAAAAATTCCAGAAGATTAGTCAAGCATGATGTCCCCTTCGTAAATCCATGCTGACTCGGACCGATCCTGTTACTGCTATCCAAATGTTCGACTATCTCATCTTTTATGATTGACTCCAGCATCTTCCCCACCACCGATGTCAGGCTAATTGGTCTATAATTCCCCATTTTCTCTCTCCCACCTTTCTTTAAAAAGTGGGATAACATTAGCCCCCCCCCCTGTCCTTCTGTCCACAGGGTTGGTGGTGTTGTCCAGTGGTGGCCAAGTGGCCAAGGGGTCAGAGTTCACTCGCTGCTGCAGCCCCGCCCCCACGCTCTTCACGGTGGGGTCACCGCCCAGCGGCTCCACGCCACACGCCGACACACGCACACGCATGTTCTCAGGTACCGTCTCATCCTTCATACCTCATGTGTGTTAATAATTTCAGTTTTACATAGAGGTTAAGCATGGAAACCGGCTGGCACGGTGGCGCAGCGGGTAGAGCTGCTGCCTCACAGCGCCAGAGACCCGGGTTCCATCCTGACTATGGGCGCTGTCTGTACGGAGTTTGCACGTTCTCCCCGTGACCTGCGTGGGTTTTCTCCGGGCGCTCCGGTTTCCTCCCACATCCCAAAGACGTGCAGGTTTGTAGATTAATTGGCTTGGCGTAAATGTAAATTGTCCCTGGTGTGAGTAGGATAGTGTTAGTGTGCGGGGATCGCTGGTCGGCACGGACTCGGTGGGCCGAAGGGCCTGATTCCACGCTGTATCTCTAAACTAAACCAAACAAGTCCTTCAGCCCACCGAGTCCACACCGACCAGCGATCACCTGCTCACAATAGTTCTCTGTTTTCTCACTTTCCCATCCACTCCCGACACACTGCTGATCATTTTAGGGTTTTTTCAGGAATGAATGGTTTTAAGATGAAGCATAGAAATAGGCTTGGACTCAACACCCCCTCCCCTGTATCCACCTATCACTTGCCAGGCTATGTCCCGCCCCAACCTCTCTTAGAAGAAGGGTCTCGAACTGAAACATCACCTGTCCATTCCCTCCACAGATGCTGCCTGACCCTCTGCGATCTTCCACCGTTTACTGTTTGTAGAGAAATGGGCCCTTCGGCCCATCGAATCCATACCGACCCGTTCACACTAGTTCTATGTTTTCTTACTTTCCCACCCACTCCCTGCACGCTAGTCCCAATTAACCTACAAACCTGCACGTCTTTGGCGTGTGGGAGGAAACCAGAGCACTCGGAGAAAACCCACGCAGGTCACGGGGAGAACGTGCAAACTCCACACAGACAGCACCCTATGTCGGGATCATACCCGGGTCTCTGGCGCAGTGAGGCAGCAGCTCTACCCGCTGCGCCACAGAAACATAGAAAAATAGGTGCAGGAGTAGGCCATTCGGCCCTTCGAGCCAGCACCACCATTAAATGCGATCAAGGCTGATCATCCCCAATCAGTACCCCGTTCCTGCTTTCTCCCCATATCCCTTGATTCCGTTAGCCCCAAGAGCTATATCCAACTCTCTCTTGAATACATCCAGTGAATTGGCCTCCACTGCCTTCAGTGGCAGAGAATTCCACAGATTCACAACTCTCTGGGTGGAAACATTTTTCCTCATCTCAGTCCTAAATGGCTGACCCCTTATTTTTAAACTGTGTGACCCCTGGTTCTGGACCCCCCCAACATGGGGAACATTATTCCTGCATCCAGCCTGTCCAATCCTTTGAGAATTGTATATGTTTCTACAAGATCCCTTCTCATCCTTCTAAGTTCCAGTGAGTACAAGCCCAGCCGACCCATTCGAATGGTCCTAGTCTTCCCGGGGGTGGGGGTGGGGAGGGGGTGGGGGAGAGGGGTGGGGGTGGGGGGGGGTACTCACCTGGGGTACAGGTGACGCTGACTGACCCTGTTCTCTACCCCATGCTCTTGTGTCTGTAGTTGGATCATCGGCTTGGATCAGCTCGGTGGGGTCGTGTGGTCCTAGTGCCGGCCCCCCCGGGGGGATGTGCGGGGATTCACCTGGCCTCCGGTACTCGTTCCCCGAGACCACGCGCGCCAGCGTGGAGACCGCCGTCACCTTCGAGGCCCCGGAGCTGCCCGAGGAAACTCTGATGGAGGTACGCGCACTTTTACCCGCTGGTGTAGATTCAAAGCAACAACCTGTAATATGTCTGCGGGCACAGAGTGCTGGAGTAACAGCGGGTCAGGCAGCATCTGTGGAGAACATGGATAGGTGACGATTCCGGTCAAGATCCTTCTACAGAGAGTTATAAGATCAGAAGTGAGTAGAATTAGGCCATTCGGCCCATCGAGTCTACTCTGTCATTCAATCACGGCTGATCTATCTCTCCCTCCTAACCCCATTCTCCTGCCTTCTCCCCATAACCCCCGACACCCGCACTAATCAACAATCTGTCAATCTCTGTGTGGGCCGATGCTCGATGCTGGATGCGATGGTGCCTCGGGCCGAGTGCAGAGGGGGGTCTCCAAACTGGTCCTCAGCTCATCCATCACTCAGTGAGTGGACGTTTGACCCCTGTTACACTGCAGGCTGTAACGTCCAAAAACACTCCCTCAGCCGGGGATGGCCCCAGGGTCAGGGGTCTCTCCCCCAGGGATTAGGATGCTTCCCCCCCTCCCCCAATCAGTAGGGTTGCGGTAGCAACTGAGAAATGCGACGGTGGTGTTGCTGCACGGGTGCCGTGTGTGGGCGCTGTATCTGCATTGCTGTACCTGCGCGGGTGCCGCGTTCTATCCGTCCCCGCTCACCGACGTCCCCTCTCGCCCGCAGCAGGAGCACGCGGACACGGTGAGGAACCTGCGCTTCACACTCGCCTTCGTCCACTGCGTGATGGAGATGGGCAGCGGTCACCCTCACCCCCCCTGCACCACGTCCCAGACGCACGTCACGCCTGCACCACTGCAGCCCAGCGCCCAGCTGGTGGACCAGATCAGCACGCTACGCCGCGAGTGGAGGTGAGGGGGGGGGGGGTCGCTGCGCAGTATTCACCCGATCAGCGCACACTCACTCACATGCTCACACTCACACACACGCTCGCTCTCACTCATACACACGCTCGCTCTCACTCACTCGCATGCTCACACTCACATCAAGGAGTGGTAGTGAGGTCACACACACATGTGTACACACACACGTACAAATACACACATACGCACGTACACACACACACGTACACACACGCACACACACACGCACGTACACGCACACATGTACACACACACACGTACACACACACGTACACACAGACACGTACACACACACACACGTACACACACACACGTACACACACACACGTACACACACACACGTACACACACACGTACACACACACATGTACACTCATACACACACACGTACACACACACACACACACGTACACACACACACACGTACACACACACATGTACACACACACACATATATATATACACACACACGTACACACACACACACGTACACACACACACACACGTACACACACACATACACACACACGTACACACACACACACACGTACACACACACACGTACACACACACACACACGTACACACACATGTACACTCACACACACACACGTACACACACACACACGTACACACACGCACACACACGTACACACACACGTACACGCACACACGTACACGCACACATGTACACACACACACGTACACACACATGTACACACACACACACACGTACACACACACACACACGTACACACACACGTGTACACACACACGTACACACACACACACATGTACACACACACACGCACACACACGTACACACACACACGTACACATGTACACACACACACACACACGTACACACACATGTACACACACACACACACGTACACACACACGTACACACACACGTGTACACACACACACACACACATGTACACACACACCTGTGTGTGTCCTCGTACAGGTAGACAAACAATGCTGGAGTGATGCTGGATTCCAGCATTTTGTGTTTACCTTTGATTTAAACCAACATTTGAGTGGCGTCCTCGTATAAACGTATAAACACACGCGCAGCCGGCCAGAATGTCGCCGCTGTGTATCGGGGCACGGCAATGAAACCCGCGGCACCGTGCAGAGTTGGGGTACGGGACGGGGGGGGTCGCGGGGTGAGGGAGGGGTACAGGCTCACTGCTGTGAAAGGTGGGGGGGGGCAGGGAGCGGGTTGGGGGGAGGGGCGGGGGGGAGCGGGTGGAGTGGGGGTAACACGCTGAGTGCCGGGGGGGGTAAGTTGTGGCGGGGGGGGGGGGGGGGGGGGGGGTAGGTGTGGGGGGGGAGGTAGAACATGCCGGTGTTGGGGGGGTAGTTGTGTGTGTTGTGGGTGTGTGTGTGGGGGGGGGGCACGGTTCCGTACCAACACTTTACCGGCTGGTGTTTTGCAGCTTTGCCGAGCAGCTGGTGCTGACCATGAAGGTGGCGGAGCTGCTGTCCACCGCCCTGCACCTCAGCAAGAGGCAGATCACCCAGGGCCGGCTCTACCCCAACCACACCGTCAAACAGGGTCAGCTCCACCTCCCCCCTCCCTCCCTCCCTCTCCCCCCACCCCCTCTCCCTCACCTCTCCCCTCCCCTCTCCCCCCCTACTCCCTCTCTCCCCCCCACCCCCTCTCCCTCCCTCTCCCCTCCCCTCTCCCCCCCTCTCCCTCTCTCCCCCCACCCCCTCTCCCTCCCCCCCTCCCTCTCCTCCCCCCCCCCCTCCCCCTCCCCCCACCGCTCTCTCCCCCTCTCCCCCATTGTGTGTGGGATAGTGTAAGTGTGCGGGGATCGCTGGTCGGTGCGGACTCGATGGGCCGAAGGGCCTGTTTCTGCGCTGTATCTCTAAACTAAACGAAACAATAGGGACAATTTACAGAAGCCAATTAACCTACAGACCTGCACGTCTTTGGAGTGTGGGAGGAGACTGGAGCATCCGGAGAAAACCCACGCAGGTCACAGGGAGAACGTACAAACTCCGTACAGACAGCACCCGTAGCCAGGATGGAACCCGGGTCTCTGGCGCTGTGAGGCAGCAGCTCTACCTGCTGCACCACCGTGCCGCTTGCCCTCTGTAAATTGTCCCCAGTGTGCTGGGAGTAGATGAGAAAGTGGGATAACATAGAACTAGTGTGAACAGGTGATCGCTGGTCAGTGTGGACTGGGCGTAACTCCTACATCCCTCTGCTCTACAACACTCCCCAGAGCTAGCGCTGCCATTGCCTGTGTGTGGGTGTAACGTGTGTGGGTAACGTGTGTAACGTGTGTGTCTCCACAGTGGTGAGGAAGCTGAACGAACACTACCGGACGTGTGTGTCTCTGTGTCGGTCTCTCACCCTCAGCCTCCATCGCTTCTTTGTGGACAAACAGCAGCTGATGGACAGAATCAGTAGCATCGCTGCCGAGAAACTCATCTACACACACACCATGCACATGGTACATCACCCCCCCCCCCCCCCTGTGCGTGTGCGTGTGCGCGCCCGTCCATCTGTCTGTCCCCTGGTGTGGTGAGAGGGTGGCGTGGAGTGTGTGTGACCTGTGGTTCTCGGGCATGTGTTGCCACGTGTGGGCGTGTGTTGCCGCGTGTGTTGACGCGTGTGTTGACGCGTGCTGCCGTGTGTTGCCGCGTGTGTTGCCACATGTGGCCGCGTGTTGACGCGTGCTGCTGTGTGTTGACGTGTGTTCTCTGCCGGCGGCAGGTGCAGGCGGCGGCGCTGGACGAGATGTTCCGGCAAGGGGGGCAGGATTGCCGCCGGCGTTACCACAAGGCGCTGCTGCTGATGGAGGGGCTGGCACAGATCCTCACCGACCACAGAGACGTCTCCAACATCACCAAGTGTAAGCCCAACGTGCCCCCCCCCCCCACCGCCCCTCCCCCCCCACAGCACCTCCCCCCACAGCCCCTCCCCCACAGCCCCTCCCCCACAGCCCCTCCCCCACTGCTCCCCCCTCCCCTCTCACGTTCACAAGTTATAGGAGTAGAATTAGGCCATTCAGCCCATCGAGTCTACTCCACCATTCAATCACGGCTGATCTCGGTATCCCGGTAGGCAGCGCGGCTCTCGCCAGCAGCGGCCTCTGCAGTCCGTCTGCGTTTTTATTATTTTATGTCTATGTTTTAATGTAGTTTTTGTTATTTTTGTTGGGGTATGTGTGTGGGGGGGTGGGGGTGGTGTGGGGGGGAGGGGGAAACTTTTAAATCTCTCCCTGCACGGGAGACCCGACCTTTTCTTTGTCGGGTCTCCGTTGTCGTTGGGGCTGCAACGAGGAGCGGCCTCCAACAGGAAGACCGGGGACTCCAGTGCCGAACTCACCTCACCGTCGCGGAGCTGGCCGAGTCCAGAGCGGGTGGAGCTGTGGTGGACGCTGCTGCGGCCCGACCCCTGGAGATTCGGTGGCTGCAACTGCGGGTTTGGCGGACGGTGACACCGGGAGCCCGCGGGTCCCCGCTGGGTGACCGCTTTTCGGGGCTTCCGCAACGGCGACTTCTCCCGCCCGAGTTGCGGGGTTGAAGAGCTCCTGGAGCGGGGCCTTACAGCACCGCCCCGCGCGGCTTGGAATGGCGGCGGGCTGCGAGCGCACGCCGGGGGCTCTAACATCTAGAACCCGGTGCGCGAACTTGCATTACCCGGCGTGGTTTAATGGCCACGGGACAATTCGCCATCGCCCGCCGGGGGCTTGGACTTTGACTCTGACATGGGGGGGGAGAGTGCAGTGGAGAGAGAAGTTTTTTTGGCCTTCCATCACAGCGAGGTGATGGATGTTTATGTAAAATATGTTGTGTCTTGGGTCTATTTGTTGTAATGTATGGCTGCAGAAACGGCATTTCGTTTGGACCTCACGGGGTCCAAATGACAATAAATTGAATTGTATTGTATTGTATTGTATTGTATCTATCTCTCCCTCCTAACCCCATTCTCCTGCCTTCTCCCCATAACCCCTGACACCCGTACTAACCAAGAATCTATCTATCTCTGCTTTAAATACATCCACTGACTTGACCTCCACAGCCGTCTGTGGCAAAGAATTCCACAGATTCACCACCCTCTGGCTGAAGCTAAGATTGAATGGTGGAGTAGATCAGATGGGCCTAATTCGGCTCCTGGAGCTTATAGAAACATAGGCAGTAGGTGCAGGAGGAGGCCATTCGGCCTTTCAAGCCTGCACCGCCATTCAATATGATCATGGCTGATCATCCACAATCAGTACCCCGTTCCTGCTTATTCCCCATATCCATGATTCCGTTAGCCCTAAGAGCTAAATCTAACTCTCCTTTGAAAACATCCAGTGAATTGGCCTCCACTGCCTTCTGAGGCAGAGAATTCCACAGATTCACAACTCTCTGGGTGAAAACGTTTTCCTCATCTCAGTCCTAAATGGCCGACCCCTTATTCTTAAACTGTGACCCCTGGTTCTGGACTCTGTGACCTTATCAGGGCTGTGTTTAACAGGAGATGTGTCGATGTTTTGCAGACAAGCAGTACATTGAACGGCGGCTGTGGGCGCTACACCTGGAGCTGTGTGGTAGCGAACCCTTCCCGGTGGAGCAGCGGTGACCAGCAAACCGTCTGGAGCTCTCCCCTCCCCCCCCCCCCCCCTCTCCCCCCCCTCCTCACCCCCGTCACTCTCTCTATCTGTCTCTCACAGGAGGGACCGCGTGTGTGTGTTCGTGCGTGTGCGTGTTTTGCGACTGAAATCTCGGCTGCACGCGCACACACACACGGATTACCGGCATGTGCGTGTGGCGTGTGCGTGTGGTGGCGCCGGGCCGGTTACAGGCAGCACACGTGTGTGGGCGGTGGGGAGAGGGACGGTGACAGATCGCTCGCTCGCTCTCTCTGGCGCTGCACTGGGCTGCAAGGCTGCTGATGCCGTCACCTGCAATGAATGCAGAGAAGCGCAGAGTGTGGCCACTGATGCAGGTCTGTGTGACACACACATCCCCCTCCCCCCGCTCCCCCTCCCCCCCCGCTCCCCCTCCCCCCCAACTTTCATTATTTGTTTCACTTCAAAACTCTGCCTTGAAGCACTTTCCCCACTTTTACTCAAATGTGTTAGTCGCACACGCATGCAGCACACGCATACAGCACACGCATGCAGCACACGCATACAGCACACGCATACAGCACACGCATGCAGCACATGCATGCAGCACACGCTAACCCAGGAATTGAAGGTGCACGTTATGTTTAATCTTGGTTCACATGTTCACGTTATAGGAGTAGAATTAGGCCATTCGGCCCATCAAGTCTACTCCGCCATTCAATCATGGCTGATCTATCTCTCCTAACCCCATCCCCCCCCCCCCCCCCCCCCCCCCCCCCCAATCTTACACGGTTTGATGCTGGAGCGAGGACAATCATGCCTCCTGCACCCACCCCACGCCCCTGGCTTTGTCCCCGTGTACATGTACGTGTGCGTGTACTCCACCCCGGCACACGTGGGCGAAGCAAGATTGCGAATGCGTGCTGGGATCAAATGCATGTGGGCGAGGATGCACTGAATGCATTGGTGCCGTTGCAACAATTTGGAGTTTATGAATTTGTCAACTAATGATTTCCTTACACTATCCCTTTAATACTTGAAGATTCGCCACAGTGTGTGTGTGTGTGTACGTGTGTGTATGTACATGTGTGTGTACGAGAATATATATATATATGTGTGTGTGTGTGTGTACGTGTGTGTGTGTGTGTGTGTGTGTGTGTGTACATGTGTGTGTGTGTATATATATATATGTGTGTGTGTGTGTGTGTGTGTAGGAAGGAACTGCAGATGCTGGTTTAAACACAGACACGAAGTGCTGGAGTAACTCAGCGGGACAGGCAGCATCTCTGGAGAGAAGGAACGGGTGATGTCTCGGCTCGAGACCCTTGTTCAGACAGAGTCAGGGGAGAGGGAGACGAGAGACATAGAACAAATGAATGAAAGATAGCAAGACTGAAGAAGGGTCTCGACCCATTCCTTCTCTCCAGCGATGCCGCCTGTTCCACTGAGTTACTCCAGCATCTTGTGTCCACCTTGTATTTATATATATACACAGATATACCAATGAGATGCCGCTGCCAGCGGCTTGCAGCGGGATTGGAGCAGCCCCTCGGTGTGGAAGTTATTTTCTGTCAGTGTATTTGTTGCCTGTTGAAGCAGTGGGACGGCATCGATACTGAGCGTCACGGCCCCCGACACAAGCCCCCAGCCCCCCCCACCCCACCTCCCCTCCCACTGTCCCAGCCTGTAGATGTGGCCATGTTTAGCTTGGAAATTAGAACCATTCAGGTGGACCCGGGTCAGTGTTGTGTGGGTTTTGTTAAAATGCTGGATATTTGGGGGTGGGGGAGTGGGGAGAGGGAGGGCTGAGGGGGGGAGATTACCCTCTCACTCTCCCTCTCACTCTCAGCTCAGTGAGACGTTGCTGCTGCTGCTGCTGCTGCTGCTATGTGGGTATTTGCCACGTGGGTGTCACACTGACCAGTGCCCACTATCTGGGAGTCACAGCCATATCACAAAGGGCAAAGTATAAAGGAGATGTGTGGGGCAGGTTTTATTTACACAGAGGGTGGTGGGTGCCTGGAACGTGCTGCCAGGGGTGGGGGTGGAGGCAGATACGATCGTGGTGTTTAAGAGGCTTTTAGACAGGCACATGGATATGCAGGGAATGGAGGGATACGGATCACATACAGGCAGAGGGGATTAGTCTAACTTGGTGTCATGTCCAGCACGGACATTGTGGGCCGAAGGGCCTGTTCCTGTGCTGTACTGTTCAATGGTCCAGTCCCCACTGATATTCCTGACCCACAGCAGCCTAAAGGGAACTTTAGATCCAACAGCTACAGTGGGATGCAGTCGGTGGTGGAGTTGGATGGAGCGGGGCTGCCCTCTGCTGGCTGCGCAGAGTCGCTGCGAGGCAGGATCCCACCCCAGAGGCACAAACAACCCCACCCTGAAACGTTGCCCTTCCATTCCCTCCACAGATGCCGCCTGACCCGCCGAGTTCCTCCCTCTCGCACTCTGTCTTTTTTTGTTGTTGCAAAACTGTACCTGCAATTCCTTGTGCCCGCAACGAACTGCAGATGCTGGAGCCTTGAGCAAAACGCAAAGTGCTGGAGTAACTCAGCGGGTCAGGCAGCATCTGTGGAGAACATGGATAGGTGACGTTTCGGGTGAAGCCCTTTCCGACTGGAAAAGGGTCCTGACCTGAAACGTCATCTGTCCATGTTCTCCACAGATGCTGCCTGACCCGCTGAGTTATGGTGCAGCAGCATCTATGGAGCTAAGGAAATAGGCAACGTTTCGGGCCGAACCCCTTCTGGAAATAGGCAACGTTTCGGGCCGAAACCCGGAAGGGTTTCGGCCCGAAACGTTACCTATTTCCTTAGCTCCATAGATGCTGCTGCACCCGCTGAGTTACTCCAGCACTCTGTGAAACGTCACCTATCCATGTTCTCCACAGATGCTGCCTGACCCGCTGAGTTACTCCAGCACTCTGTGAAACGTCACCTATCCATGTTCTCCACAGATGCTGCTGCACCCGCTGAGTTACTCCAGCACTCTGTGTGCTTTTCAGAATTAACCGCCGCCTGCAGTTCTTTACTTCTACATTCGAACAGAAGTCCATTTGTGAAACAGCGTAGTATAATAAATAGTTTATTGCATTCATCTCGTATTTCTTTATTTTGTAAAAATGTGTACAGCCCAATCCTTGTTTGGGTGGAGGTGTGGGCAGGTGTGCTGGAGGTGTGGGCAGGTGTGCTGGAGGTGGAGGTGGGTGGAGCATCGTCTCACCTGCCTGACAACTGATCAGCTCCACGCGTGCGTGTGTGTCGGTCACCGATGGCGGTGTTTGCCGGGACGGCCACGAGGCAGCCACGCTCCCGCTAGTTACTGTTCGCCATGTCAAAGCCAAACAAGGTGGAGTTGGTGTCGGAGGCCACCTGGTAGCCGCTGGGCTCCATGGGGGAGCTGGATGTGGTGGGGTCAGGGGTCTGGATCTTCAACACCTCCTCCTCTTGCTGGGCCGCTGCCGGTTCCTCGGCCGCATGCGAGTGGCGGTGAGATCGGCGCCGGTGCCGCCGGGCCTTGCGGTGAGGGCTGGACCGGTCAAACTTCAAGCTCTTCAGCCCCTTGTGGTAATGACAGCTGGAAAACACACGGGAGTGGACGTCAGTCAGTCAGTCAGTCTCTGGACACGGCAACAGCGGGCCCCGTACACAGTGGTTCACACAGTAGACAATATGTGCACGAGGAGGCCATTCGGCCCCTCCACCCAGCACCGCCATTCAATGTGATCATGGCTGATCATCCACAATCAGTACCCCGTTCCTGCCTTCTCCCCATATCCCCTGACTCCGCTATCTTTAAGAGCCCTATCTAGTTCTCTCTTGAGAGCATCAAGAGAACCGGCCTCCACCGCCCTCTGAGGCAGAGAATTCCACAGACTCACCACTCTCTGCGTGAAAAAGTGTTTCCTCATCTTTGTTCTAAATGGCTTACTCCTTATTCTTAAAGGGTAAGCCAGGGTGCAAGATAAAGCCAGCAGAGTCACAGAGTGACACAGTGTGGAAACAGGCCCTTCGGCCCAACACACCCACACCGGCCAACATGTCCCAGCTACACTAGTCCCACCTGCCTGCGCTTGGTCCATATCCCTCCAAACCTGTCCTATGTACCTGTCTAACTGTTTCTTAAACGTTGGGATAGTCCCAGCCTCAACTACCTCCTCTGGCAGCTCGTTCCATACACCCACCACCCTCTGTGGATAAAGTTACCCCTCAGATTCCTATTAAGGTGAGGGGTGGGGGTGGGAGAGGTTGGTGATGGGGGAGGAGTTGGAGTGGGGGAGGGTGGTTATGGGGGGGGAGTTGGGGTGGGGTGAGGTGAGGTGGGGAGGGTGATGGGGTTTGGAGTGGGGGAGGGTGGTGGGGGAGGGTGGGATGGGGTGGGGAGGGTGATGGGGTTTGGAGTGGGGGAGGGTGAGGGGGTTGAGGTGGTGGGGGAGGGTGGGGTGAGGTGAGGTGAGGCTAGTCTGTGTGTGACGAACGGACTGGGCTGATACGTACCACAGCACCACACCGGCCACAGTACCAAAGAGCAGGATGCCAGTGACCACACCCGCAATAATCTCCAGGCCCAGAGTCGAGACCCCGGTCTTTGTCGACACGGATTTGATCCCCTTTGTTAAGGACATCAGCCGCCGGTCAAATTTGTCCATGTCACTGCAGGGCTCCAAGTTGACCTCCTCCTCTGACCTTTCCTTGGGGGGCAGTGTGGACTTCTTCAATGCTTTGGGCAGAGCTGGGGTAACCCCTGCAAAGGCAACACTTGTTATAAAACAGCAGCAATCTCCCCTTGTTCACACACAGGGTGGACACATAACGCTGGAGTAACTCAGCGGGACAGGCAGCATCTCTGGACAGAAGGAATGGGCGATGTTTCGGGTCGAGACCCTTCTTCAGACTCCAGCAATTTGTGTCTATCTTTGGTTTAAACCAGCATCTGCAGTTCGTTCCTACACACTTGTTCCACACAAAGGGTGGTGGGTGTATGGAACGAGCTGCCAGAGGAGGTAGTTGAGGCTGGGACTATCGCAACGTTTAAGAAACAGTTAGACAGGTACATGGATAGGAAAGGTTTCGAGGCAACTGGGCCAAACACAGGTAAAAGTGATCATATTATGTTGATCAGAATGCTGTCTGAACTTCAGGGTCTTGGCAACTAGGAGACCAACTCAGATCGTTTTTTCTGCAACATCAGAGGTTTTGGAGATAATTATCAGAGGCGTAGATAGGGTAGACAGTCACAACTTTTTTTTCCCCACAGGGTAGAAATGTCAAAGACTAGAAGGCTCAGCTTTAAGGTGGTGCTACTGCAGTTGTACAGGGCCCTAGTGAGACCACACCTGGAGTATTGTGTGCAGTTTTGGTCCCCTAATTTGAGGAAGGACATTCTTGCCATTGAGGGAGCCCAGCGTAGGTTCACCAGGTTAATTCCCGGGATGGCGGGACTGTCATATGATGAAAGAATGGGTCGACTGGGTTTGAATTCACTGGAATTTAGAAGGATGAGAGGTTATTTTATAGAAACTTATAAAATTCTTAAGGGATTGGGCAGGCTAGGTGCAGGGGAGTTCCCGATGTTGGGGGAGTCCAGAACCAGGGGTCACACAGTATAAGAATAAGAGGTCGACCATTTAGGACTGAGATGAGGTTAACATTTTTCACCCAGAGAGTTGTGAATCTGTGGAATTCTCTGCCACAGAAGGCAGTGGAGGCCGATTCACTGAATGTTTTCAAAGGAGAGTTAGATTTAGCTCTTAGGGCTAACGGAATCAAGGGATATGGAGAGAAAGTAGGAACGGGGGTACACAAAAATGCTGGAGAGACTCAGCGGGTGCAGCAGCATCTATGGAGCGAAGGAAATAGGCAACGTTTCGGCCCGAAACCCTTTGGGTTTCGACCCGAAACGTTGTCTATTTCCTTTGGGTTTCGGCCCGAAACGTTGCCTATTTCCTTCGCTCCATAGTTGCTGCTGCACCCGCTGAGTTTCTCCAGCATTTTTGTCTACCTTCGATTTTCCAGCATCTGCAGTTCCTTCTTGAACAAGATTCTGGACGATCAGCCATGATCACATGGAATGCATGGTATGCAAAACGGTGGCCTGCCACACGTGATGGGGAAACGAGCATTCATGGTCCGTTAGTATGGAGGGGATGGGCCGAAGGGCCTGTGAGCCTCCACGGCTGGGTCTCACCTCTGCCGGTGTCCACGATGATCTCCACCTTCTGCCCGTTGACGGTCATCTCTCCCTCGGAGTAGAGCCGCAGCTCGTACAAGCCGGTGTCTCGGGCCAGCAGCGGCTGCAGGACCAGCGAGCAGTTCCCCCGCGGGATGAGCGAGATGAACATCTGGGCGCGGCCTTCGTAGGGGTTGGGTTCGGGCACGGGCTCCAGCACGGAGCCCACCACCCGGTAGATGGCCCGGTAGGTCCCGCTGGGCATCTTGATCACCCCCCACTCCAGCCGCAGGTTGTTGGATTGGATATCTTCGTCTGCCTTGAAGGAGCACGGGATGAGGAGACGGTCGCCTTCATTTGCCACAAACTTGGTCTTAGGCATCTGGATGTCTTCGATATCTAAAGCTGAAGAGGAAAGAGTGCTTAGACAATAGGCAATAGGTGCAGGAGTAGGCCATTCAATGGGCCATACAAGATACATTTATTTGTCACATGTGCCAGATGGCACACTGAAATGTGATCATGAGAGAGAGACAGCCACCATAGTGCCGGTGCCGAAAAAGTCCAAAATCACCAACCTCAACGACTACCGGCCGGTTGCCCTGACTCCAATCCCCATGAAGTGCTTCGAAAGGCTGGTCCTCTCCCATATTAAATCCAGCATCCCTGCCTCACTGGACTCCCATCAATTTGCATACAGGGCAAATAGATCGACAGAGGATGCCATCTCTCTGGCCCTTCACACTGTCCTGACTCACCTGGACAGACAGGGCACGTATGTGAGGATGCTCTTCATTGACTATAGCTCTGCATGCAATACGGTCATCCCCACCAAGCTCACCACCAAACTCCACCAGCTAGGCCTCAGCTCACCGATATGCGCTTGGATCCTGAACTTTCTCACGGAGCGACCGCAGGCAGTGAGACTGGGCCCGCACCTGTCCTCCACTATCACCCTGAGCACCGGCACACCACAGGGTTGTGTACTAAGCCCCATGCTCTACTCCCTCTTCACTCACGACTGTGTCCCTGCATTCGACACCAACACCATCGTGAAGTTTGCAGACGACACAACAGTGATTGGGCTGATCACCAACGGTGATGAAACAAAATACAGAGCGGAGGTGCAGAACCTGGCGGACTGGTGCGCCAATAACAACTTGTCACTAAACACCTCCAAGACCAAGGAGCTGATTATTGACTTCAGGAGGTCCCATTCTGGAGAATACGACCCAATCTCCATTTATGGGGAAAGTGTGGAGAGAGTGTCCAGCTTTAAGTTTCTGGGCACTCACATTTCAGAAGACCTCACATGGTCCACAAACACCGCCGCGCTGGTCAAGAAGGCACAGCAACGACTGTTCTTCCTGAGGACATTAAAAAAGACTGGTCTGCCCCAACAGCTGCTGACAACGTTCTACCGCTGCACCACAGAGAGCATACTAACGTATGGCATCTCTGTGTGGTATCTCAGCTGCACGGAGGCGGAGAGGAGAGCTCTTCAGCGCGTCGTCAACAGAGCGCAGAGGATCATCGGGACAGAGCTACCAGCCTTGGAGGGCATCTACCACACGCGGTGCCTCAGGAAGGCCCTCAGCATCCATAAGGACTCATCACACCCCTGCCACGGTCTGTTTCAACTACTTCCCTCCGGCAGACGTTACAAGGCCTTCTACGCCCGAACCTCCAGACTCAGGAACAGTTTTATCCCAAGAGCTATAGCGGCTCTGAACCGGCCCTAATGAGTGCCCCCCCCACCCACCCCCTTTGGACAGTCTCCCTCAGATGGTCACGTCAATCAATTCAGCTTGTTTATTTATGTATTGTATTTATTTACCTTTCTTGTACATCAGTGGAGCTGCACACTAAATCTCGTTGCACTGACGTGCAATGACAATAAAAGATATATTATTATTATATTATTAGAAGCGAGTGTCACCAAACTTCTGAATTCTCTGGGGTGGAACCCTCTCCAAGACAGACACACGTGAAGCTCACCGTTTGACCTGTTTTTATAAAATGTTAAATGGTCAGCTAGACAAAGACTACAAGACCTACACCAAACCCAAACCAATTAGGAGCAGACGAGGGCATTCGATCCCAATTTGTGATCCCAGCTACAAAGACAGACGTGTACAGCAATTCGTTCTTCCCCCGCACAATTAAAGCATGGAATAATCTCCACCCAACTATAGTTACCTAACCAGATGCAACTACATATAAAGTAGCTCTTTCTACCCAATAACCCTTTCTGGCATAATACAATACAATACAATACAATACAATACAATACAATACAATACAATACAATACAATACAATACAATACAATACCTTTTATTTGTCATTTGAACCTCACATGAGGTTCAAACTAAATTTGGTTTCTGCAGCCATACAAGAAAAGAACCAAGACACACACCAACACAATTCACACACACATCCATCACAGTGAGTCTCCTCCTCACTGTGATGGAAGGCAAAGACTTGTCTCTCCCCTGCTCTCCATTCCTCTCCCGAAGTCGAGGTCAAAGGCCCCGACGGGCGCTAGCAAGTCCGTGGCCACTCAAAGCCACGCCGGGCGATGTCCTCCCTTCACCACCTCCAGTTTAAATTCCATTTGGAATATTTTGGAGGACCAAGAAACCAAGAGCCAAGACCACCATTCAATAATAATTCGGCCCTTCGAGCCAGCACCGCCATTCAATGTGATCATGGCTGATCATCCACAATCATGACTTCCTGCCATCTCCCCATATCCCCTGACTCCGCTATCTTTAAGAGCCCTATCAAACTTTCTCTTGAAAGTTTCTAGAGAACCTCTGAGGCAGAGAATTCAACAGACTCACAACTCTCTGTGTGAAAAAGTGTTTCCTCATCTCCGTTCTAAATGGCTTACCCCCTATTCTTAAACTGTGGCCCCTGGTTCTGGACTCCCCCAACTTCGGGAACACGTTTCCTGCCTCTAGCGTGTCCAATCCTTTAGTAATCTTCTATGTTTCAATAAGATAGCCAGAGCCAGCAACACAATGTTTAGTCTCCTTCCACAAAGCTGCCCAACACAGGCGACCATGTGCGTGCTGGCCACAGTAGCAGAGCATAAAATCAGAAGGGCAGCCACGGTGGTGCAGCGGTAGAGTTGCTGCCTTACAGCGAATGCAGCGCCGGAGACCCGGGTTCGATCCCGACTACGGGCGCTGTCTGTACGGAGTTTGCACGTTCTCCCGGTGACCTGCGTGGGTTTTTTGTCTCCGAGATCTTCGGTTTCCTCCCACACTCCAAAGACGTGCAGATTTGTGGGCTAATTGGCTTGGTGTAAATGTAAAAATTGTCCCTAGTGTGCGGGGATCGCTGGTCGGCGCGGACCCGGTGGGCCGAAGGGCCTGTTTCCGCGCTGTATCTCTAAACATGTGAGAGGAGCAGAATGAGGCCATTCGGCCCATTAAGTCTGCTCTGCCATTCAATCATGGCTGATCTATCTCTCCCTCCTAACCCCATTCTCCTGACTTCTCCCCATAACCCCTGACACTCTGACATCTCTACTCCTACAATAACATTTCTCACTTTAATTACGATCACTAAACGTTATTCCCTTATCATGTATCTAGATGACATTAAATGGATCGATTGTAATCATGTATTGTCTGTCCGCTGACTGGTTAGCACACAACAAAAAAGCTTTTCACTCATTGTACCACACGCAGTTTTATTCACTGCCACCTCTGTTTAGTTTAGAGATACAGCGTGGAGACAGGCCCTTCGGCCCACTGAGTCTGCCCCCACCAGTGATCACCCGTTCACACTAATTAGTTATACAGCATGGAAACATGTTCTGAAGAAGGGTCTCGACCCAAAACGTCACCCATTCCTTCTCTCCAGAGATGCTGCCTGGCCCACTGAGTCACTCCAGCACTTTGTGCCTATCTTTGGTTTAAACCAGTATCTGCAGTTCCTTCCGACACTTGCTATGATGTTGGTTACAAATTGAACATAGTTCTCAGCTTTGTAGAACACCTGTGCTGTTGTCAATGGACAGGACCTATATTCTGCACCAGACTCAGGAACAGCTTCTTCCCCTCTGTTATCAGGCTTCTGAACGGCCCTTCCATAAGCTCGGGTACTGTCCGATTCACCTCTACCCCATTGCGGACATTGGACTTTGTCTGTGGAACTGGTGCGCTACAATGCTGAGAACTATATCCTGCACTCTGTATCTTCCCCTCTGCTCTACCTGTTGGACCGGAGTTTGACCTGATAGTATTTGTGTGTGGTATTATCTGATTTGTTTTGATAGCTGCAGAACAAAGCTTTTCATTGCATGTGCAGGAAGGAACTGCAGATGCTGGTTTACACCGAAGATAGGCACAAAGTGCTGGAGTAACTGAGCAGGTCTCTGGAGAGAAGGAACGGGTGACGTTTTAGGCCAAGACCCTTCTTCAGACTGAGAATCGGGAGAGGGAGACACAGGGATAAGGATGACATCGAAGGGAATGTAGTTAAAGAAAAATGTGGAATAATCATTGTTAGTTAGGGGAGGTTACAATGAAGCAAACAGAGATAAAATGTAATCAGGGGACAGTCAAATTGGTGGGAGAACTGGGAAGGGGAGGGGATGGAGAGAGAGGGAAAGCAAGGGTTATATAACCATATAACAATTACAGAAACATGTATTCTCCCCTAGTCCCATACTTGAAGTTAGAGAAGTCAATGTTCATATCGTTGGGGTGTAAACTGCCCAAGCGAAATATGAGGTGCTGTTCCTCCAATTTGCGCTGGGCCTCACTCTGACAATGGAGGAGGCCCCGGACAGAAAGATCAGTGTGGGAATGGGAGGGGGAGTTAGTGTTGAGCAACCGGGAGATCAGGTGGGTTTAGGCGGACTGAGCGGAGGTGTTCAGCGAAACGATCGCCGAGCCTGCGCTTGGTCTCGCTGATATACAGGAGTTGACACCTGGAACAGCGGACACAGTAGATGGGGTTGGAGGAGGTGCAAGTGAACCTCTGCCTCACCTGGAAAGACTGTTGGGGTACTTGGACCCAGTTGTGGTGGGGGGGAGGTAAAGGGACAGGTATTGCATCTCCTGCGGTTGGTTGCAGGGGAAGGTAGCTGGTGAGGGGGTGGTTTGGCACGAGATTACCAGGGAGTTGTGGAGGGAACGGTCTCTGCGGAAAAGGAGTGGAGATGGGAAGATGTGGCCAGTGGTGGGATCCCGTTGGAGGTGGCGAACATTTCGGAGGATCATGTGTTGTATGCGACGGCTGTGTGGGTGGAAGGTGAGGACTAGGGGGCCTCTGTCTCTGTTGCGACTAGGGGGAGGGGGAACAAGGGCAGAGCAGCGGGATATCGAGGAGACCCCCTCGATAAAACTCAGCGGGTGAGGCAGCATCTATGGAGCGAAGGAATCACCAATTCCTTCGCTCCATAGATGCTGCCTCACCCGCTGAGTTTCTCCAGCATTTTTGTCTACTTTCGATTTTTCCAGCACCTGCAGTTCCTCCTTTTCACTTCACTTCATTTCACTGCACATCTCGTATGTGTATGTGACGAGTAAACTTGACCTGACTTAAACATATCATCCTGGGCGCAGATTCAGCGTAGACGGAGGAATTGGGAGTAGGGGATAGAGTCTTTGCAGGAAGCAGGGTGGGAAGAAGTGGTCTAGGTAGATGTGGGAGTTTGTCATAGACCTCATTTGATAGTCTATCTCCTGCGATGGAAACGGTGAGATCAAGGACAATAGACAATAGGTGCAGGAGTAGGCCATTCGGCCCTTCGAGCCAGCACCGACATTCAATGTGATCATGGCTGATCATCCCCAATCAGTGCCCCGTTCCTGCCTTCTCCCCATATCCCCTGACTCCACTATCTTTGAGAGCCCTATCTAGCTCTCTCTTGAAAGTATCCAGAGAACCGGCCTCCACCGCCCTCTGAGGCAAAGAATTCCACAGACTCACCACACTCTGTGTGAAAAAGTGTTTCCTCGTCTCCCTTCTAAATGGATTACCCCTTATTCTTAAACTGTGGCCCCTGGTTCTGGACTCCCCCAACATCGGGAACATGTTTCCTGCCTCTAGCGTGTCCAACCCCTTAATAATCTTATATGTTTCAATAAGATCCCCTCTCATCTAAACTCCAGAGTGTACAAGCCCAGCTGCTCCATTCTCTCACCAATCCTTTAGTAATCTTCTATGTTTCAATAAGATAGCCAGAGCCAGCAACACAATGTTTAGTCTGCTTCCACAAAGCTGCCCAACACAGGCGACCATGTGCGTGCTGGCCACAGTAGCAGAGCATAAAATCAGAAGGGCAGCCACGGTGGTGCAGCGGTAGAGTTGCTGCCTTACAGCGAATGCAGCGCCGGAGACCCGGGTTCGATCCCGACTACGGGCGCTGTCTGTATGGAGTTTGCACGTTCTCCCGGTGACCCGCGTGGGTTTTCTCCGAGATCTTCGGTTTCCTCCCACACTCCAAAGACGTGCAGATTTGTGGGCTAATTGGCTTGGTGTAAATGTAAAAATTGTCCCTAGTGTGCGGGGATCGCTGGTCGGCGCGGACCCGGTGGGCCGAAGGGCCTGTTTCCGCGCTGTATCTCTAAACATGTGAGAGGAGCAGAATGAGGCCATTCGGCCCATTAAGTCTGCTCTGCCATTCAATCATGGCTGATCTATCTCTCCCTCCTAACCCCATTCTCCTGACTTCTCCCCATAACCCCTGACACTCTGACATCTCTACTCCTACAATAACATTTCTCACTTTAATTACGATCACTAAACGTTATTCCCTTATCATGTATCTAGATGACATTAAATGGATCGATTGTAATCATGTATTGTCTGTCCGCTGACTGGTTAGCACACAACAAAAAAGCTTTTCACTCATTGTACCACACGCAGTTTTATTCACTGCCACCTCTGTTTAGTTTAGAGATACAGCGTGGAGACAGGCCCTTCGGCCCACTGAGTCTGCCCCCACCAGTGATCACCCGTTCACACTAATTAGTTATACAGCATGGAAACATGTTCTGAAGAAGGGTCTCGACCCAAAACGTCACCCATTCCTTCTCTCCAGAGATGCTGCCTGGCCCACTGAGTCACTCCAGCACTTTGTGCCTATCTTTGGTTTAAACCAGTATCTGCAGTTCCTTCCGACACTTGCTATGATGTTGGTTACAAATTGAACATAGTTCTCAGCTTTGTAGAACACCTGTGCTGTTGTCAATGGACAGGACCTATATTCTGCACCAGACTCAGGAACAGCTTCTTCCCCTCTGTTATCAGGCTTCTGAACGGCCCTTCCATAAGCTCGGGTACTGTCCGATTCACCTCTACCCCATTGCGGACATTGGACTTTGTCTGTGGAACTGGTGCGCTACAATGCTGAGAACTATATCCTGCACTCTGTATCTTCCCCTCTGCTCTACCTGTTGGACCGGAGTTTGACCTGATAGTATTTGTGTGTGGTATTATCTGATTTGTTTTGGTAGCTGCAGAACAAAGCTTTTCATTGCATGTGCAGGAAGGAACTGCAGATGCTGGTTTACACCGAAGATAGGCACAAAGTGCTGGAGTAACTGAGCAGGTCTCTGGAGAGAAGGAACGGGTGACGTTTTAGGCCAAGACCCTTCTTCAGACTGAGAATCGGGAGAGGGAGACACAGGGATAAGGATGTCATCGAAGGGAATGTAGTTAAAGAAAAATGTGGAATAATCATTGTTAGTTAGGGGAGGTTACAATGAAGCAAACAGAGATAAAATGTAATCAGGGGACAGTCAAATTGGTGGGAGAACTGGGAAGGGGGAGGGGATGGAGAGAGAGGGAAAGCAAGGGTTATATAACCATATAACAATTACAGAAACATGTATTCTCCCCTAGTCCCATACTTGAAGTTAGAGAAGTCAATGTTCATATCGTTGGGGTGTAAACTGCCCAAGCGAAATATGAGGTGCTGTTCCTCCAATTTGCGCTGGGCCTCACTCTGACAATGGAGGAGGCCCCGGACAGAAAGATCAGTGTGGGAATGTGAGGGGGAGTTAGTGTTGAGCAACCGGGAGATCAGGTGGGTTTAGGCGGACTGAGCGGAGGTGTTCAGCGAAACGATCGCCGAGCCTGCGCTTGGTCTCGCTGATATACAGGAGTTGACACCTGGAACAGCGGACACAGTAGATGGGGTTGGAGGAGGTGCAAGTGAACCTCTGCCTCACCTGGAAAGACTGTCGGGGTACTTGGACCCAGTTGTGGTGGGGGGGAGGTAAAGGGACAGGTATTGCATCTCCTGCGGTTGGTTGCAGGGGAAGGTAGCTGGTGAGGGGGTGGTTTGGCACGTGTTTACCAGGGAGTTGTGGAGGGAACGGTCTCTGCGGAAAAGGAGTGGAGATGGGAAGATGTGGCCAGTGGTGGGATCCCGTTGGAGGTGGCGAACATTTCGGAGGATCATGTGTTGTATGCGACGGCTGTGTGGGTGGAAGGTGAGGACTAGGGGGCCTCTGTCTCTGTTGCGACTAGGGGGAGGGGGAACAAGGGCAGAGCAGCGGGATATCGAGGAGACCCCCTCGATAAAACTCAGCGGGTGAGGCAGCATCTATGGAGCGAAGGAATCACCAATTCCTTCGCTCCATAGATGCTGCCTCACCCGCTGAGTTTCTCCAGCATTTTTGTCTACTTTCGATTTTTCCAGCACCTGCAGTTCCTCCTTTTCACTTCACTTCATTTCACTGCACATCTCGTATGTGTATGTGACGAGTAAACTTGACCTGACTTAAACATATCATCCTGGGCGCAGATTCAGCGTAGACGGAGGAATTGGGAGTAGGGGATAGAGTCTTTGCAGGAAGCAGGGTGGGAAGAAGTGGTCTAGGTAGATGTGGGAGTTTGTCATAGACCTCATTTGATAGTCTATCTCCTGCGATGGAAACGGTGAGATCAAGGACAATAGACAATAGGTGCAGGAGTAGGCCATTCGGCCCTTCGAGCCAGCACCGCCATTCAATGTGATCATGGCTGATCATCCACAATCATGACTTCCTGCCATCTCCCCATATCCCCTGACTCCGCTATCTTTAAGAGCCCTATCAAACTTTCTCTTGAAAGTTTCTAGAGAACCTCTGAGGCAGAGAATTCAACAGACTCACAACTCTCTGTGTGAAAAAGTGTTTCCTCATCTCCCTTCTAAATGGCTTACCCCCTATTCTTAAACTGTGGCCCCTGGTTCTGGACTCCCCCAACTTCGGGAACACGTTTCCTGCCTCTAGCGTGTCCAATCCTTTAGTAATCTTCTATGTTTCAATAAGATAGCCAGAGCCAGCAACACAATGTTTAGTCTGCTTCCACAAAGCTGCCCAACACAGGCGACCATGTGCGTGCTGGCCACAGTAGCAGAGCATAAAATCAGAAGGGCAGCCACGGTGGTGCAGCGGTAGAGTTGCTGCCTTACAGCGAATGCAGCGCCGGAGACCCGGGTTCGATCCCGACTACGGGCGCTGTCTGTACGGAGTTTGCACGTTCTCCCGGTGACCTGCGTGGGTTTTTTGTCTCCGAGATCTTCGGTTTCCTCCCACACTCCAAAGACGTACAGATTTGTGGGCTAATTGGCTTGGTGTAAATGTAAAAATTGTCCCTAGTGTGCGGGGATCGCTGGTCGGCGCGGACCCGGTGGGCCGAAGGGCCTGTTTCCGCGCTGTATCTCTAAACATGTGAGAGGAGCAGAATGAGGCCATTCGGCCCATTAAGTCTGCTCTGCCATTCAATCATGGCTGATCTATCTCTCCCTCCTAACCCCATTCTCCTGCCTTCTCCCCATAACCCCTGACACTCTGACATCTCTACTCCTACAATAACATTTCTCACTTTAATTACGATCACTAAACGTTATTCCCTTATCATGTATCTAGATGACATTAAATGGATCGATTGTAATCATGTATTGTCTGTCCGCTGACTGGTTAGCACACAACAAAAAAGCTTTTCACTCATTGTACCACACGCAGTTTTATTCACTGCCACCTCTGTTTAGTTTAGAGATACAGCGTGGAGACAGGCCCTTCGGCCCACCGAGTCTGCCCCCACCAGTGATCACCTGTTCACACTAGTTAGTTATACAGCATGGAAACATGTTCTGAAGAAGGGTCTCGACCCGAAACGTCACCCATTCCTTCTCCCCAGAGATGCTGCCTGGCCCACTGAGTCACTCCAGCACTTTGTGCCTATCTTTGGTTTAAACCAGTATCTGCAGTTCCTTCCGACACTTGCTATGATGTTGGTTACAAATTGAACATAGTTCTCAGCTTTGTAGAACACCTGTGCTGTTGTCAATGGACAGGACCTATATTCTGCACCAGACTCGGGAACAGCTTCTTCCCCTCTGTTATCAGGCTTCTGAACGGCCCTTCCATAAGCTCGGGTACTGTCCGATTCACCTCTACCCCATTGTGGACATTGGACTTTGTCTGTGGAACTGGTGCGCTACAATGCTGAGAACTATATCCTGCACTCTGTATCTTCCCCTCTGCTCTACCTGTTGGACCGGAGTTTGACCTGATAGTATTTGTGTGTGGTATTATCTGATTTGTTTTGATAGCTGCAGAACAAAGCTTTTCATTGCATGTGCAGGAAGGAACTGCAGATGCTGGTTTACACCGAAGATAGGCACAAAGTGCTGGAGTAACTGAGCAGGTCTCTGGAGAGAAGGAACGGGTGACGTTTTAGGCCAAGACCCTTCTTCAGACTGAGAATCGGGAGAGGGAGACACAGGGATAAGGATGACATCGAAGGGAATGTAGTTAAAGAAAAATGTGGAATAATCATTGTTAGTTAGGGGAGGGTTACAATGAAGCAAACAGAGATAAAATGTAATCAGGGGACAGTCAAATTGGTGGGAGAACTGGGAAGGGGGAGGGGATGGAGAGAGAGGGAAAGCAAGGGTTATATAACCATATAACAATTACAGAAACATGTATTCTCCCCTAGTCCCATACTTGAAGTTAGAGAAGTCAATGTTCATATCGTTGGGGTGTAAACTGCCCAAGCGAAATATGAGGTGCTGTTCCTCCAATTTGCGCTGGGCCTCACTCTGACAATGGAGGAGGCCCCGGACAGAAAGATCAGTGTGGGAATGGGAGGGGGAGTTAGTGTTGAGCAACCGGGAGATCAGGTGGGTTTAGGCGGACTGAGCGGAGGTGTTCAGCGAAACGATCGCCGAGCCTGCGCTTGGTCTCGCTGATATACAGGAGTTGACACCTGGAACAGCGGACACAGTAGATGGGGTTGGAGGAGGTGCAAGTGAACCTCTGCCTCACCTGGAAAGACTGTCGGGGTACTTGGACCCAGTTGTGGTGGGGGGGAGGTAAAGGGACAGGTATTGCATCTCCTGCGGTTGGTTGCAGGGGAAGGTACCTGGTGAGGGGGTGGTTTGGCACGTGTTTACCAGGGAGTTGTGGAGGGAACGGTCTCTGCGGAAAAGGGGTGGAGATGGGAAGATGTGGCCAGTGGTGGGATCCCGTTGGAGGTGGCGAACATTTCGGAGGATCATGTGTTGTCTGCGACGGCTGTGTGGGTGGAAGGTGAGGACTAGGGGGCCTCTGTCTCTGTTGCGACTAGGGGGAGGGGGAACAAGGGCAGAGCAGCGGGATATCGAGGAGACCCCCTCGATAAAACTCAGCGGGTGAGGCAGCATCTATGGAGCGAAGGAATCACCAATTCCTTCGCTCCTTAGATGCTGCCTCACCCGCTGAGTTTCTCCAGCATTTTTGTCTACTTTCGATTTTTCCAGCATCTGCAGTTCCTCCTTTTCACTTCACTTCATTTCACTGCACATCTCGTATGTGTATGTGACGAGTAAACTTGACCTGACTTAAACATATCATCCTGGGCGCAGATGCGGCGTAGACGGAGGAATTGGGAGTAGGGGATAGAGTCTTTGCAGGAAGCAGGGTGGGAAGAAGTGTAGTCTAGGTAGATGTGGGAGTTTGTCATAGACCTCATTTGATAGTCTATCTCCTGCGATGGAAACGGTGAGATCAAGGACAATAGACAATAGGTGCAGGAGTAGGCCATTCGGCCCTTCGAGCCAGCACCGCCATTCAATGTGATCATGGCTGATCATCCCCAATCAGTACCCTGTTCCTGCCTTCTCCCCATATCCCCTGACTCCACTATCTTTAAGAGCCCTATCTAGCTCTCTCTTGAAAGTATCCAGAGAACCGGCCTCCACCGCCCTCTGTGGCAGAGAATTCCACAGACTCACAACACTCTGTGTGAAAAAGTGTTTCCTCGTCTCCCTTCTAAATGGATTACCCCTTATTCTTAAACTGTGGCCCCTGGTTCTGGACTTCCCCAACATCGGGAACATGTTTCCTGCCTCTAGCGTGTCCAAACCCTTAATAATCTTATATGTTTCAATAAGATCCCCTCTCATCTAAACTCCAGAGTGTACAAGCCCAGCTGCTCCATTCTCTCAGCATATGACAGTCCCGCCATCCCGGGAATTAACCTTGTAAACCTACGCTGGGCTCCCTCAATAGCAAGAATGTCCTTCCTCGAATTAGGGGACCAAAACTGCACACAATACTCCAGGTGTGGTCTCACTAGGGCTCTGTACAACTGCAGAAGGACCTCTTTGCTCCTATACTCAACTATACCTCATTATACCGCGGCACACGTGACAATAATAAACTTGAAGCTAAATGAGGATTGACAAGGGACTCTCTCTACTAGAGTGGGGAGATGGTGATCACAGCACTTCCCGGAGAACTATGTCAGGTCTGCTACCTCTGTGTTCAAGAGTTCACTGCCGGTCTAAGTGGGCGGAAGCCACGAATCTCAAACAATCTGCATGTGACCTATCATTTTAGTTGGGCAAACAGCAAAATAAACATCCTGATTGAATAAAAGATTCTGGTTGAAAAACCGGGAGGACCGGAGTTGGTGCCGGGACGGTGTTGATTGAGGAGCGGGTTGAACGCCGCTCACGGAGTTTGGCTGTGGATTGAGTGCAGCTGCAGGGAGGGACCGCGCCGGTCCGGAGGTTGGGAGAGAGAGAGAGGAGACACTGAGTAGTAATAGTAGGGAGATATTGTATTGGGGTATCGGCCGACGGCCTGTATAGGTCCGGTAAACGGTGCTCTGGCAATATTCCCTGCTGTTACAAAATGACAGGAGAGAGTGGGTCTAGTGGTATGGAGGCCAGTGGAGGAGAGGATAATGAAGAAAGTGTTGAGAAGGAATGGGAAACCGTGGGAACACGGGGTAGTCCCAGGAAGTGCAGCCGTAAAAGAAGGAAAAGCAATATTGGTGGATCGGAGAGTGAAGACAAGGAACCAGAAAAGGAAATGTCGTTAAATGTAGTGGTGAGGTTTGAAGGAGAAGGAGGAGTAAAGAAGATAGAGCCAATGAAGCTGACAAAAATAATCAGAGCCCAGGTTGGGGAAGTAAAGTATGCAAGAGTGCTGGAAGATGGAAACATGCTAATAGGGTGCAACAGTGAGGCTCAAGTTGAAAAGGCAATGAAAATGAACAAGATTGACAAAATCAAAATAATCAAAGTAGTGAGAGTGGGAGAACGGAGGAGGGCAGAGTGTAAAGGGGTTATCTATGGAATCCCTCAAAGTCAATATGAGTGAACTGGTTCAGGAACTCAGAAAGAGATGTGAATTAATTATGAATGCCAAAAGAATGACCAAAGGAGCAAAGAAAGAGGAAACTGAGTCAGTCCTGCTTGAATTCAAGACAGAATCCCTTCCAAAAGTGGTCCATTTTGGATTCATGCGATATAGTGTAAGAGAGTACATACCCAAACCAATGAGGTGCTTCAAATGTCAGAAATTTGGGCATATAGCTAAAATGTGCAAGGGGGCGAGGAAATGCGCAAGGTGTAGTGGGGACCATGAATATGGTCAGTGTGGAGAGGGGGTCAGACCAAAGTGCTGTAATTGTGGAGGAGAGCATAGTGTGGCTTACTGGGGCTGTGAGGTGATGAAACGTGAAGCTGAAGTACAAAACATAAGAGTGAAGGAAAAGGTCTCCTATGCAGAGGCAGCAAAAAGGGCTGACCCTACAAAACAGATGAATGAAAGAAGGATCAGGAGGGAACAAGATATGGGCATAATGGAGACAATAAAAGAAAAAGAAAGGAGAATATGGAAAGAAAAGAAAAACCTGGTTATATTTATAGCAGGAGTAATAAATGCGACAGCAGAAGTAAAATCCAAAACAGAAAGGATCCAAATCATTGTAAAGGCTGCAGTCCACCACTTGGGCATGGCAGGATTGAAGTGGGAGGAAATACATGATGGTCTCAGTATCCAGGCGAGCCAAGAGTCAACATGTGTGGGTTAATAATATTAATGTTAATCCTACAATGGAATGCAAGAAGCTTGTTAGCCAATGGGCAAGACTTTAAGCAATTCATAGACAGTAGGAAGGAAAAACCAGATGTCGTATGTATCCAGGAAACCTGGTTGAAACCAAGTTTAGATTTTGTTCTATATGATTATGTTGCAGTGAGATGTGATAGGGGAAATGGGGGAGGAGGGGGTTGTGCCACTTTCATTAAAAAAGGGATACCATACAAGGTATTAGGAATTGGGCAGGAACAGGAATATGTGGCAATAGAAGTGTGGTCTGAGAGGAGGAAAATAGTGGTAATAAATTACTATAATCCATGTAAGCGATTAGAGGTCAATAAGTTACAGGAAGTAGAAGGCCAGAGCAAATCTAATGTTATTTGGTGTGGGGACTTTAACGCACATAATACATTATGGGGCAGTGGAAAGTCAGATAATAATGGACAGGTAATTGAGGAATTATTAAATGATGGTAATCTAGTATGTCTAAATGATGGAAAGAAGACCAGGGTAGATGTTAGGACAGGGAAGGAGTCTGTGTTGGACCTTACACTTGTTTCTAATAGGATTGCTGCTAAATGTAACTGGGAAGTATATGAAAAGGGTACCATAGGAAGTGATCATCATCCTGTGCTATGCAAAATAAATATTACTTTAACTATGAGTAAAGAAAACAGAAGTGGACGATGGGTGTTTGGAAAGGCTAATTGGGAAAAATTTAAGGAGGAAAGTGATAGATATGTAAAACCCATACAAGAAGAGACGGATATAGAAAACTTTGAGAATAAATTGTCAGAAGGTATCAAAAGAGCAGCATTAGTTTCCATACCTAAAAGTAAAGGAAGATCAAAAAGGAAAGCTGTGCCGTGGTGGGACAATAAATGTAAAGAGGCAGTGGTGAATAGAAACAGAGCATTCAGATTATTAAAAAGACTCATAACTACCAACACATGATTAATTACAAACAGGCTCAGGCAATTGTAAGGAGGACTATAAGACAAACAAAAAGAGCATATTGGAGGAAGTATTGTGATTCAATTGGAAACACAACACAGGTAGGGGAGATATGGGGGATGATTAAAAAATGGAAGGTGATAAAAGGGAGTGGAGTTATCCTATCCTAACAAATGGAGATCAAACTGTAGTCTCAAATAAAGACAAAGCAAAACTAATGGTTAACACTTTTAGTAGGGTTCACAGCTCCCACAACTTGTCAGATGAAGGAAGAAGAGGTAGGGAAAGGACAAGAGAGGAAAATGTTGAGGCCTTACAAAGGAAAGGTATCACAGAGGACAAGTACAATATTCCATTTAATTTGGGGGAGCTAAAGAGAGCTCTGGCCAAGTGTAAGAACTCAGCCCCAGGGAAGGATGATATTTGCTACATAATGATAAAGCATCTAAGTGAGGAGGGACTCCAAAAGATACTTGCACTATATAACAAGGTGTGGGAAGAAGGGCGAATACTGGAGAGGTGGAAGGAAGCAATCATTGTGCCTATTAGAAAACCAGGGAAAGATGCAAGTAATCTAGTAAATTATAGACCTATAGCTTTAACAGCACACATGTGTAAACTGATGGAAAGAATGGTAAATGAAAGAGTAATGCATCTAATGGAAGAAAACGGTATAGTGGCTAATTATCAGAGTGGCTTTAGAAAAGGGAGAGGTACTAATGATCCAGTTCTGTGCTTGGAAGATGATATAAGGAAAGCACAAGGCAAAAAAGAATCTGTAGTTACTGTATTTTTTGATGTAGAGAAGGCTTATGATATGTTGTGGAGAGAAGGTCTTCTAATAAAGCTGCATTTAATGGGAGTAGGAGGAAATATTTTTAACTGGATAATGGATTTTCTTAACGGTAGAAGTATCCAAGTTAAAATAGGGTCAGACATCTCTAGTAAATGTGTAGTCGAGAATGGAACTCCCCAAGGAAGTGCGATAAGTCCGATCCTATTCTCAATCATGATCAATGATATATTTGCAAACATTCAACCAGAGATGGGGCGATCGCTCTTTGCAGATGATGGCAGCCTATGGAGAAAGGGGAAGAATATAGATTTTATCGTGGGAAAAATGCAGCAAGGGATAGCCCAGGTGGAAGAGTGGGGAGTGAAATGGGGTTTTAAATTCTCTATAGAGAAGACAAAGACAATGGTTTTCACAAGGAAGGAAATTAAAGAGGATGTCCAGTTAAAACTATACGGCAACAATTTGGAAAGAGTAAAAGATTTCCGTTTCCTGGGAGTCCATTTTGACTCCAGATTAACATGGAGGGTCCACATTACAAAAATAATTGGAAAATGCAAAAAAGCCATCAATGTAATGAGATGCTTAGCAGGTTTAGAGTGGGGAGCAGATATATTATCTCTTAAACATATCTATGTATCACTGATCAGATCCAGACTAGAGTATGGCAGTATAGCTTATGGATCAGCATCTAAGTCAGTGTTGTCCGAGTTGGACAAAGTCCAAGCGGAAGCTCTAAGAATCTGTATAGGAGGTGTGCGGACGTCACCTGTATGTGCACTACAGGTGGAAACTGGGGAGATGCCGTTGAGACTGCGCCGCAGACAACTAATGGCTAATTACTGGCTAAGCCTTAAGGGTCATGGAGAGAACCACCCAACAAAACAGGTAGTACAGGAGTGTTGGGAGAGAGGGGTGGCTCAGTCTGGAAGCTTCGGCTGGGTTGGAGGAGGTGTGGCAAGGGACATGGAGGTAGAGGACAAAGAGTTCTGCCCTGCAGTATTGTGGCCATCTGTCCCAATATGGTTACTGAACATCCCAAAAGTTGATCTGGAGATATGGGAGGCAAAAAGGAGGGAAAAAAATTCGGACCTAAAAACAGAATACCATAACCATATATATAATAGATACAGGGAACACCTCTTAATCTTCACAGATGGATCAAAGGACCCAGTAGCTGAAACAACAGGGGCAGCTGTGGTAGTGCAAGGGATGAATGTTGAGATTTACAAAAGAACAAATAACTATTTGGCAGTGTATACAGTGAAACTGTACGCTATTTTGATGGCAGTTCGGTGGATAGAACAGGTGCAACCATGCAAAGTATTAATATGTAGCGACTCATTGTCTGCAATCCAGAGTATTGGGTCTGGTGCATCCCATAGGCGGCCTGACCTAGTGTATGAAATTCTACTACTATTAAGCCAAGTAACAAGGAAGGGCAGTGACGTGACTTTGTTGTGGGTCCCAGCACACATTGATGTGCTAGGAAATGAAAAAGTGGATAAATTAGCAAAAGAGGCCGTTAAAAAAGAGAACATAGAGGTAAACTTACAATTATCCAAATCTGAAGGAAAACACATTGTGTGGAAGAAAATAAATCAGGAATGGCAACAATACTGGGATCAGGAGACAAAGGGGAGACACCTCTATTCGCTACAAATAGAGTGGGCATTACAGCAAGAAGAGGGGGGAACAGGAGAGAACAGGTAGTATTAGCAAGATTGAGGATAGGACACACTCACCTGAACAGCACATTAAAAATGTTGGGAAAACACCCTACTGGGATGTGTGAGGAATGCCATCAGCCGGAAACAGTTCAGCATGCTCTAGTTGCATGTAGAAGATATGAAACAGAAAGAAGAGTTTTGATCAATGAAATGAAGAAAATTGGAATGACAGATATATCAGAAAAGAACATTCTAGAGTATGGAGGGGAAGGAAAAGGAGTAAAGGTGTTGTTTAATTTCTTGAGGGCCTCTGGCCTTATAAAAAGGATATAATGTAAAGACATGAGGACTGTGGAGTGAAGCCAGAAGGTGGCAGCAATGCAACATTGTGGATGCCGGCTGCCGTAAAACTCCAAAGAAGAAGAAGAAGAAGAAGAAGATTCTGGTTTATACCACAGACAGTCAGAGTGCTGGAGTAACTCAGCGGCTCAGGCAGCATCTCTGGAGGACATGGGTAGGTGACGTTTCTGCTCGGGACTCCTCTTTAGACTTTAAAAGGAAAAACCTTCGCAGTTGAAGAGTTGAGCAAAATTCATTGTGTTCCTTTGGACAAAGTGTGGCGGCAATACTTGTATCTGGGTGATACTGAGCCACCGGCCGTTCGGCCCGGCCTGTCGCTTCTGCCCTCCCCCTTGCCCCTGTACCTGTAGCAGCGGCTGGCAGGAAGACAGTGATGATCCAGAGAGGAGGGTGCATCTTACACAGTGTCCGCGCCCTGAGCCATGTTGGGCGGCGCTGAGAGGGGGGCGAGGCGGCCCCGGCCCGGCCCATTGTGACGGCCCGCCTTTGGAACCTGCAGTAACAGACGTCAATGTCAATACGCGTCCCGCTGCCTCGCCTCGCCTCGCCTCACCGGAGCCGGCTGCTGGCTGGCAGCACCGGGTAACCCACACACTTGCAGCATCTTACACCCACCCATGCATGCTGCATGCTACAAGCTGCATGACTGACTGCGTGAAACCACAGAGGTTGCACGTTGCACCGACCCATGCATGCTACTGCTGCATGTTGCAAGCTGCCCACTGCAAGATACAAGTTGCCTTCCTGCCCGGCGGACCCATGCTGCACACTGCATGGCTGCCAATAGACAATTAGGTACAAGAGTAGGCCATTCGATCCTTCGAGCCACAGAGTTGTCAATCTGTGGAATTCTCGGCCACAGAAGGCGGTGGAGGCCGATTCACTGGATGTTTTCAAGAGAGAGTTAGATAGAGCTCTTAGGGCTAACGGATTCAGATATGGGGAAACAGCAGGAACGGTGTACAGATTGTGGATGATCAGCCATGATCACATTGAATGGTGGTGCTTGCACCCATGCAACCTGCAGACTGGCTACTGCCTGCTGCAAGGGCCCACCCACTGGGAGAGCCCATCACCCCGAGCTGCCCACTGGGAGAGGAGAGCCGCTGACACACGGAGCAGCAGCAAGATTCAAGCAGCGGCGGCGACGAAGCGGGCGGGCGGGCGCTAGGACCCGGGCTGTGGGGAGGGGGCGGGGCCGGGGCAGGGAAGGGGGCGGGGATGACCGCTGATTGACGGGGGGCTGGGGCGGGGCCTGTGGGCGGGTCGCGAATTGACGGGGGGCTGGGAGGGGGCGGGGCGGACAGCTGATTGATGGAGGCGGGGCTGGGAAGGGGCGGGGCGGACCGCTGATTGACGGAGGCGGGGCCAAGAATGGGGCGGGGCGAACCACTGATTGACGGGGCCGGGAAGGGGGCGGGGCGGACCGCTGATTGACGGGCGCGGGGCCAGGAATGGGGCGGGGCCTGAGGGCGGGGCGAACCAATGATTGACGGGGCCGGGAAGGGGGCGGGGCGGACCGCTGATTGACGGGGGCGGGGCCGGAGGGCGGGGCGAACCACTGATTGACGGGGCCGGGGCGGACCGCTGATTGACGGGGGCGGGGCCAGGAATGGGGCGGGGCGGGTCGCTGATTGACGGGGCCGGGAATGGGGCGGGGCGGGTCGCTGATTGACGGGCGCGGGGCGGGGCAGGGAGAGGGGCCGAGCGGCCGCCACGCCGGGAGAGACACGCGGGGAGAGAGACAGACAGACAGACAGAGAGGCTGGCGCTGAGGCTGGCGCTGCGGCGAGTGGGCGCCGTGTTGCCGGCAACAGGAGCGGCGCTAGTCCCCGCTCCCCGGGGCCGCTTCATGGCCGAGGTGGAGGTGGAGGCGGGCGGCAAGCGGCGGCGGCGAGAGGCGGGGATCGAGGCCCAGGAGCCGCAGAGCCCACAACCCCAGGCCCAGGCCCCGGCACAGGCCGCACCAACGCCGGGCAACGGGCTGAAGCGGGCGGCGGGGGGAGAGGGCGACGGGGCCGGGGGCGGGAAGAGCCCGAAGCGCAAAGTGGTTCTGCTGCTGGTTTACTCGGGCAAAGGCTACCACGGCATGCAGGCGAGTGGCCGCGACCCATGTCTCCCCCCCCCCCTCCTCTCCCCTCTCCCCCTCATTCCTCCCCTCTCTTTTCCCCCCCTCCCCCTCTCTTTTCTCCCCCTCTCCCTCTTCCCTAAATTCTTCCTGCAAACTCCACACTAGTACGGTGTAGATACAAGTAACTGCAGATGCTGGTTTACACAAAGAGAGACAAAGTGCTGGAGTAACTCAGCGGGTCAGTCAGCATACTTACAAAATTCTTAAGGGGTTGGACAGGCTAGATGCAGGAAGATTGTTTGGGGAAGTCCAGAACAAGGGGTCACAGCTTAAGGATAAAGGGGAAATCTTTTAGGACTGAGATGAGAAAATCATTTTTTACACAGAGAGTGGTGAATCTCTGGAATTCTCTGCCACAGAATGTAGTTGAGGCCATTTCATTGGCTATATTTAAGTGGGAGATGTGGCCCTTGTGACGAAAGGGATCAGGGGGTATGAAGAGAAAGCAGGTACAAGATACTGTTGGATGATCAGCCATGATCATATTGAATGGCGGTGCTGGCTCGAAGGGCTGAATGGCTACTCCTGCACCTATTTTCTATGTTTCTGTGGAGAACATGGATAGGTGACGTTTCACAGAGTGCTGGAGTAACTCAGCGGGTCAGGCAGCATCTGTGGAGAACATGGATAGGTGACGTTTCACAGAGTGCTGGAATAACTCAGCGGGTCAGGCAGCATCTGTGGAGAACATGGATAGGTGATGTTTCACAGAGTGCTGGAGTAACTCAGCGGGTCAGGCAGCATCTGTGGAGAACATGGATAGGTAATGTTTCACAGTGCTGGAGTAACTCAGCGGGTCAGGCAGCATCTGTGGAGAACATGGATAGGTGACATTTCAGAGTGCTGGAGTAACTCAGCGGGTCAGGCAGCATCTGTGGAGAACATGGATAGGTGACGTTTCACAGAGTGCTGGAGTAACTCAGCGGGTCAGGCAGCATCTGTGGAGAACATGGATAGGTAACGTTTCATAGTGCTGGAGTAACTCAGCGGGTCAGGCAGCATCTGTGGAGAACATGGATAGGTGACGTTTCACAGAGTGCTGGAGTAACTCAGCGGGTCAGGCAGCATCTGTGGAGAACATGGATAGGTAACGTTTCATAGTGCTGGAGTAACTCAGCGGGTCAGGCAGCATCTGTGGAGAACATGGATAGGTAACGTTTCATAGTGCTGGAGTAACTCAGCGGGTCAGGCAGCATCTGTGGAGAACATGGATAGGTGACGTTTCACAGAGTGCTGGAGTAACTCAGCGGGTCAGGCAGCATCTGTGGAGAACATGGATAGGTAACGTTTCATAGTGCTGGAGTAACTCAGCGGGTCAGGCAGCATCTGTGGAGAACATGGATAGGTGACGTTTCACAGAGTGCTGGAGTAACTCAGCGGGTCAGGCAGCATCTGTGGAGAACATGGATAGGTGACGTTTCACAGAGTGCTGGAGTAACTCAGCGGGTCAGGCAGCATCTGTGGAGAACATGGATAGGTGACGTTTCGCAGTGCTGGAGTAACTCAGCGGGTCAGGCAGCATCTGTGGAGAACATGGATAGGTGACGTTTCACAGAGTGCTGGAGTAACAGCGGGTCAGGCAGCATCTGTGGAGAAGGTGGAGAATGGGTGACGTTTTGGGCCGGGTCGTGTGGGTTGGGCATGGCTTGTCCCTTCACTGTGGGGTTGAGCAGAGTAGTTGCTTTTCCACTACATTGACGGATGTTTATTTTGGGGTTTTCTTACAACAGAGGAACGTAGGTTCTGCTCAGTTCAAGACAATCGAGGATGAGTTGGTGTCAGCACTGGTGGGGGCCGGCTGTATACCGGAGAACCACGGGAATGATATGCGGAAGATGTCCTTCCAGAGAAGTGCAAGGACTGACAAGGTACTGCGCGTAACATTCATTCATTTAGGGCGACACGGTGGCGTAGCGGGAAGAATTACTGCTTCACATGGCCAGAGACCCAGGTTTGATCCTGACCTCGGGTGTTGTCAGTACGGAGTTTGTTCGTTCTCCCCGTGACCGCGTGGGATTTCTCCGGGTGCTCCAGTTTCCTCCCACACTCCAAAGCCGTGTAGGTTTGTAGGTGAATTGGCTTCTGTAAATTGTCCTAAGTATGTAGGACATTGTGTGAGTGATCGCTGGTCGGCGTGGACTCGGTGGGCCAAAGGGCCTGTTTCCGCGCTGTATCTCTAAACTTATCTGTTTCTCATTTAGTGTTTGTAGTTATTACTGCTCATCATCGCCCATTATTCAAGATTCAAGAGAGTTTATTGTCATGTGTCCCTGATAGGACAATGAAATTCTTGCTTTGTTTCAGCACAACAGAACATAGTAGGCATGACCACAGAACAGATCAGTGTGTCCATATACAATTATATAAATATATACACACATGAATAAATAAACAGATAAAGTGCAAATAAACAGATAATGGGGTATTAATGTTCAGAGTTTTGTTTGAGTTGAGTTTAATTTTTTTTATTTAACCTTTATTTAACCAGGAGAAGTCTCATTGAGATTAAAAATCTCTTTTACAAGAGAGTCCTGGCCAAGACAGGCAGCAGCACAGTTCCACAGTTACAGATAATAATTTAAAAACAACAGAGAACATATAAATAGAGTCACAGTCAGAACATCATCAAACAAGGCATGTACAGACAGAAGAGCCCGCTTCAACATCATTAAGAAGGGATTTAAATCTGTTTATAGAAACCAGCTCCTTAAGTTAATAGACTGATGGCTGTGGGGAAGTAGTTATTCCTGAACCTGGACTTTGCAGTCTTCAGGCTCCTGTATCTTCTACCAGAGGTAGTTGGGAGATGAGTGTGTGGCCAGGATGGTGTGGGTCCTTGATGATGCTGCCAGCCTTTTTAAGGCAGCGACTGTGATAGATCCCCTTGATGCCTGTCCTGTTGAGTATTCCTGTGCTGTGAAATCTAGAACGGAGATGAGGAAACACTTTTTCACAGAGAGTGGTGAGTCTGTGGAATTCTCTGCCTCAGAGGGCGATGGAGGCCGGTTCTCTGGATACTTTCAAGAGAGAGCTAGATAGGGCTCTTACAGATAGCGGAGTCAGGTGATTCGGCCCTTCGAGCCAGCACCACCATTCAATGCGATCATGGCTGATCATCCACAATCAGTAACCCGTTCCCGCCTTCTTCCCATATCCCCTGACTCTGCTATCTTTAAGAGCCCTATATTACTCTCTCTTGGAAGTATCCAGAGAACCAGCTCCCACCGCCCTCTGAGGCAGAGAATTCCACAGACTCTCAACTGTGTTACAAGGTTAATTCCCGGGATGGCGGGACTGTCATATGCTGAGAGAATGGAGCAGCTGGGCTTGTACACTCTGGAGTTTAAAAGGATGAGAGGAAATCTCATTGAAACATGTTCCCGATGTTGGGGGAGTCCAGAACCAGGGCCCACAGTTTAAGAATAAGGAGTAAGCCATTTAGAACGGAGACGAAGAAACACTTTTTCTCACAGAGAGTGGTAAGTCTGTGGAATTCTCTGCCTCAAAGGGCGGTGGAGGTGGGTTCTCTGGATGCTTTCAAGAGAGAGTTAGATAGGGCTCTTAAAAATAGCGGAGTCAGGGGATATGGGGAGAAGGCAGGAACGGGGTACTAATTGGGGATGATCAGCCATGATCATATTGAATGGCGGTGCTGGGGCCGAATGGCCTACTCCTGCACCTATTGTTTATTGTGTGTGTGAAAAAGTGTTTCCTCATCTCCGTTCTAAATGGCTGCTGATTGATAAACCCAGCGGGGTGGTGAATCTGTGGAATTCATTGCCACACAAGGCTGTGGACACCAAGTCAGTGGGATATTTTTAAGGCAGAGATGGATAGATTCTTGATTTGATTGATTGATTTGATTTAATTTATTGTCATTGAAGAGACAACAAAATTATTTTCCCCTTACAGTCATGCGCAAAAAAATAAATTAAAAAAAACACAAAACACAGAACACAATAGTCCACTACACAAACAGTTGGACGGGTGTCAGGGGTTATGGGGAGAATGGGGTTGGGAGGGAGAGATAGATCAGCCATGATTGAATGGATGTTGGGGAAGTCCAGAACAAGGGGTCACAGTTTAAGGATAAGGGGGAAATCTTTTAGGACCGAGATGAGAAAAACATTTTTCACACAGTGAGTGGTGAATCTCTGGAATTCTTTGCCACGGAAGGTAGTTGAGGCCAGTTCATTGGCTATATTTAAGAGGGAGTTAGATGTGGCCCTTGTGGTTAAAGGGATCAGGGGGTATGGAGAGAAGGCAGGTACAGGACACTGAGTTGGATGATCAGCCATGATCACGTTGAATGGCGGTGCTGGCTCGAATGGCCTACTCCTGCACCTATTTTCTATGTTTCTATGAGTGGCCATGATGGGTCGAATGTCCTAATTCTGCTCCTTTCACTTATGAACCCAGTCTCCTGTCTCCTTTTGTTTACAGGGTGTATCGGCTGCTGGTCAGATTGTCTCGCTGAAACTCTGGCTCATCGACAACCTTGTGGAGAAGGTCAATGAAAACCTGCCGCCCGGCATTAAAATATTAGGTATGCTGGCTCGAAGGGCCAAATGGCCTACTCCTGCACCTATTGTCTATTAATGCAACCCCCTTAGCCCAGTTACTCCACTTACATCCCACGAGACACAACACACCTAAAATCTTCCCCCTCTGACCTTAAACATTACCCCTGTGCAGGTGTGTCTGATCCAGCTGTGGAAGGGGAACAGCTGCTTCACCATCTGGGCAGCTGTTGGAGCCCCTCTCTCAGGTCAGGGTGACTGAGGATAGTGTCGGTAATTTAGTTGTAGAGTCCTACAGCGGGGAAACAGACCCTAATGGGCCCGTCCCACTTGGCGATTTTTTTAGGCAACTGCCGGCGACTGTCATAGTCGTAGCAGGTCGCTGAAAAACCGGTGACCACCTACATCATCCCGGTGGCAACCTGCTACAGCACCTATGTCAGGAGAAGTCAAGCTACGCTCATTGGCGTCAAACCCATGGCCGCAGAAAATGTTTTCAACATGTTGAAAATCTAGCGGCGGCCAGAAAGACGACAGCCGGCGAACACGTGGCGACAAATCTAGTCGCCTGTAGTTGCCTAAAAAATCACCTAAGTGGGACAGGCCCATAAATCCCAACCTGTCCATGCCGACCATCGAGGCAAGACCCTCTAGGCACACCGACAGGAAATGTTTACAGGGATATGGGCTAAATCGGGGCTGGTGGAACTAGCGTAGATGGTCGGCATGGATGAGTTGGGCCGAGTGGCCTGTTTTCCTGCTGTATGACACTATGAATTCATGCTGGGTATTTGGAATCTTTCCTATCCAAGGGTCTTTTAAATAATGTTATAGTCAAGTCAAGTTTATTCGTCACATACGCATACGAGATGTGCAGTGAAAGTGGCAATGCTTGCGGATTGTGCAAAAAACCCTACAAAACAGAATGGAATAGAATCAGAATTACATATTTGTGGGCGAGGAAAAAAAAAAGAAGAAACAGCAATTTAAAAAGACATCGCACAACAGTAAATAGGTACAGTAAGTTAGTCCCTGGTGAGATAGGAGTTTACAGTCCTAATGGCCACTGGGAAGAAACTCCTTCTCCAGTCCCTGCTCCAACTACCTCCTCTGACACCTCGTCTCATACAATCACCATCCATGTGGAAAATGTTGCCCTAAAATATTTCCCCTCTCACCTTAAACCGATTTCCTCTGGTTCTTGATTCCCCTAGCCTGGGTAAAAACTCTTGTGCATTCACCCTATCCATTATCCTCATGATCTTACACACCTCTATGAGATCACCAGTCAATGGCCAGTCTATGAGATCACCCTTCATCCTCCTGCCCTCCAAGGAATAAAGTCCTAGCCTGCCCAACCCCTCCCTGTAGCTCAGGCCCTCGAGTCCTGGCAACAACCTCATGAACCTTCTCTGCACTGAGGCCAATTAACCTATGAACTCCAGCATTTTCCGTTTTACCGAAGATAAGCACAAAGTGCTGGAGTAACTCAGTGGTTCAGGCAGCATCTCTGGAGAAAAGGAATAGGTGACATTTCGGGTCGAGACCCTTCTGCAGGCTTCTTCAGACTGAGAGGGTCTTAGTTCCCAGCACCTGCAGTTCCTTCTTGCATGTAAGAGTTTGGCATCTGCAGTTCCTTGTGTCCACGTATCAGTCTGTGTTGGTTCTGCAATCCTTTCACGTGTTGAAGTGATGTGGATACCACTTAGTTTAGTTTGGAGATACAGCGCAGAAACAGGCCCTTCGGCCCACCGAGTCCGCACCGACCAGCGATCCCCGCACACTAACACTACCCTACACATACACTGGGGACAGTTTTACATTTACACCAAGCCAATTAACCTACAAACCTGCACGTCTTTGGAGTGTGGTAGGAAACCGAAGATCTCTGAGAAAACCTACTCGGTCAGGGGGAGAACGTACAAACTCCGTACAGACAGCACCCGTAGTCGGGATCGAACCCGGGTCTCTTGCGTTGTGAGGCAGCAACTCGACCGTGCCGCCCTTGTCTCAGTCGAGGCTCGTGGCAGCAGGTAGTGTGGGTGGGTTTGTTCCTCTGTCGTTCATTGCTCTCTCTCTCTCTCCCCCCCCCCCCCCCCCAGGGATGAGGCGTGTGACAGGGCGGTTCAACTCCAAGAACACGTGCGATGCCCGCACCTACTTCTACATGCTGCCCACCTTTGCGCTTGGCCACAAGGATCAGGGGGCTGGTCCAGAGACGTTCC